>NC_080422.1:40999126-41303987 GCF_029873635.1 Malania oleifera | reverse complement strand
AATAAAATTCTTGAAAGTTTTACGCTCCAACACCTTAAGGCTTACTCCTTGCTGCTTAAGGGTTAAAACACCTCGCCTCACGCTTTCGTCTTTTAAAATATTGCACTCAATTCAATAAATCTGGATGGGTGGAACAAATGGCATGTTTTCATGAGAGTTTGTCCATTAAGGCATTAATACGAAAATTAAGCAATGCATGTTGGAAGAAGAATATAAAGTACCAATGCCTAATTTCATATGATGATGACCAAAATGGTACACACTTCAAAACAATAGTCCTGCTTTGATGTACAACCACCCCCTGAAATGCTTTGGCATAAAAATATGAACCATTGTTAGCGGATCGTCTAATTGTGCAATTAATTGTTCTGGTCTAATCAAAAGAATTGAACTCAAGTAGGCCATTTGGGCAAAGATTCTTGTGATTTTGCCTTCTACACCTAAAATAGTAAAATCGCTTGATCCAATTTTTTCTGCATTCTTGCACTGCCGAATAATTATGATCAAGTTGATAGGGAAAGCATCATAGTGATACACATGATTTTTTGGGCACGTTCTTTTGGGATTTTGGGGTCTCTAGCTGTCCGATATCCAAGGGATGTAAGGGCAGCTTTGATGTATTTTTGCGCATTCTTTCTGTGAGGATTTCTTATCCTGCTTCCATTGCAATTATTTCTTGTCATTAATAGATTTGTATGGGATCAAAATGAATAGAAATCTAAGGCAGAAAAATGCTCCTTGTGGCTTATCCAACCTGCATCCCTATCTGCAATGAAATTGCTCATAATGTCTTTGCCAAGAACAAAAAAATGCTGCCCTAATAGTAGCTCTCATCATCCAAAATGGGTTGATGAATAGCAGCGCTTCACACTCCTTCACAACATTGACATGAAAACATGTTTTGAGATGAAGTAGAATGAGAGAGGGAGGACAGTGGTGCGCATGGTTCCCCGACTTGTATGCAGGGTGGGTGTGACAGAGAACAAGAGAAGGAGAGTGAGGTTGACAGAGAGAGAGAGTAAGATTGAGTGCAGAAAATAGAAGCAAGCTGGTTTCCAAGGTGAATAGACACATGGCACATTACAGGCTCTTAGGTTGATAGGGAAGAGGGAGGAAATGTTTCCGCTGGAAGTCGCTATAGAGTTAAAACCTGCATTAGCATATGTTTCTAAAACATGTAAAAGTAAGGTTTCCTACATTTTTTTCCACATAATTTGTTAGCATCTGTCAATGAAAAAGAAGCAACATTAAAACATGCTAATGTTAAGTGCTGTTAATTCTCAAACAACTCAAAGCATCAGAAAAATGAAGCACACCTAATTTATTAAATTTTCTGCAAACTCCTTTAGCAGTTGCAACTTCATGATAGATAATGGTGCATCCTAATGTTACCTCTGGTTCATAGAATGAAATGAGCTAGGAATGGGTTTCCACTTTTCTCCTTTCTCTTTGTGTCAAGCGTTGATTTGCCTCTTCAATTTGATGATTGGGGCATATTAGTATTTCCTTCTTATGGAAATTGGCTGGATTTCCACTATTTTATTTTCCCCTATATCAAACATTGATCTGCCCCTTGAATTGGCATTTGGGGCATATTAGTTTTGTTTATAAGCCTATCTTTAGCATAGGTTGAGTTGTTATTGCATATTGGATCTGCACTGTAATATTGACATGCTGGCTGTGCCTACACCTCTCTTACCAATGATTTCTTGTACCCCTCCTTTCTTTTTTTCAGGCTATGCGTTTTTTTTTCCTTCCGACTGTATCTCCATCTGTCTTTATGCCTTCCATCCTAATTCTCCCGTCAGTTCTCTCCCTAAAATACGTAGTCAGCGAAATTGTTTGCCACTAAACTTATCATGCCATCATAATATGGTGCTCTCATGTTTTGAAAAATGAGTAGATAGTTTCTCTTCGATAAGAGGTGACTGCACTTGTGCTACCATTTTCCAGCTGTCATCCTAACATGTGTTGCTGCGGGAACTTTTGCACAAATGACTTTTCCATAAGTATTTCTATATAAATTCTATTCCATTACCACCCTATTCCATTTTGTGAAGACGCAAACCAAGCATAACCTAAGTGATGTAGGGGCAGCATCAATGGTCTGCAGTCATGGGAGAAATAAGAAGAAGTTGAAGAGAGGAAGGGGAAGAGAGGAGATACCAGGAGGAAACTTATGTTCACTTCAATACGTCAACTGCATACAATATGACTTTCACTCTCTTTTTAAGAAAGCCTCTTCACATGAAATTACACAAACCCCTAAAACTAATTACGTTACAAACATACCCCGTGAATACACAAATATTACAAACATGCCCCCAAATGCACATAATATTAAATTAAACACACAAATAGCTAATTAAACCCAAAAACCCAATTCTTAATTATTCTTTAACATGGATCTTTGCAAGGTCTTGCTTCTTGTCCTACATCAAGTCTCCCCCAGTTAGAAAAAAATTCAGCCTTGAATTTTGAAATGTTGGAGGATCAGAATTGAGAAGCAAACTTGGATTCTTTGAAAGCAAGTGCTTGAATGATATATGAAACCACGATCCTTTGGCATCATCATAGACTTGAATTAAGAGTTAGCATCAATAAACACATTGGGAATGACAAACTCAATAATAGGAATGTTTGAAATACTTTGGATGTTTTCAAACATATTCATTACTTTGCTTGTAGTGTCTTCAGGTTTCTTTGTCTTGGATGATTGGTAGTGCGAGCTTCATAATGATCTCACCATTATAGTGGAAGATATATGTGTTCTTAGGTCCTTGAGTCGTACCCAAATCATCCAAGCAAAGAGAACCAAGGAGTACATTGCCAATCATCATAGGTATGATTGTTCACCAAACTTTGTCAAAATAATCACCCATTTGGATAGGAACCAAACATCTTTCATAAACATTTAAGGTAGTGTTATCAATCCATGACATCTCATAAGGCTCTGGGTTAGGTTCTGGATGAACATGGTAGAAGAGAAGATTGAGTTGAAGATGGGGGGATTGAAATGGAAGAACAAAGATCGATATTGGGCTTTAATACCAACTGATGCAGCAGCAGCATCAATAGTCTGCAGCCATGGGAAAAATATGAAGAAATAGAAGAAAGAAAGGGGGAGAGACCTAGACAGGAGATACAAGGGGGAAATTCAGCTTTACTTCGATTTGAATTCAACATCAACTGCCTACAACATGGCTTTCACACACTATTTATAAGAAAACTTCTTCACATGAAATTACACATAAACCTCTAAAACTAGTTACATTACAAACATACCCCTAGACTACACAAATATTATTAACACACTCCAAGTACACATAATCCTAAACTAAACACACAATCAGCTATTAACGAAACCCAACAATTTTTTATACGAATTCTTGTTAATTATTGTTATTTTATAAACAAAGAATTGTACTTAAAGAGAGAAGAATGTACATAAGAAAATTAGAAAGAGAAAGGAAAAGAAAAAAGAAAAGACAGGGAGAATAAGAAATCCTCCCTTTACTTCAATAAAAACTAGTTATGAAGAATGCAACCTAAACAGAGAACTAAACTCATTGTAACAGGGCCAACCAATCCTGCTGTAAGTCTTCCAGAGAAATATGACAAAAAGACCATTTACTGATGCCCACAACAATGCAAGATATACCACTCTACTCCAAAGAAAGTTGTTAGTAGTAGCCACACCTTTTAATATTCTAGTGTTCCTTCCAACCAAACACCCCAAAAGATAGCCATGACGGTTCAACAACATAGAGTTTTCCTATCCTTTCCTTTGCCAAAATCCCTGAAAGTTATGGTATAAAAGGCCTCAAAGTGTATGGGCAGACCCATTTTTCACCAAATGTATAATTTATTCCAAATGGCCAATGTGAAAGGACAATGGAGAAAGAGATGTGCACAAGTCTCTTCACTCTTGCAAAGGGCACAAATGTCGGGGGACAGTGCCTTATTAGATCTTCTCTTCTGAGGCAATCAAATGAAAGCTTTTATTTTTTAGGAGCTTTAGCTTTCCAAATCAAAAGATACAAAGCAAAAGGATCTGCAGTAGAATCACAAGTCAAGTAGGTGCAAAAAGATTTACAGGAGAACTCCCTAGAAGGATCTAAACTCCAACCCCTATTATCACTCTCCAAATGAATGTGAAAGGAATCAAGCAACCTGGTCAAAAGAACCATCTCATTAATTATTCTCCAACGTGGATCTTCCCAAGGTCTTGGTACTCGTCCTACGCACTATGTGATCTTGCAATCTCTCTTTTGTAGACAAATAGTATGTAGATGCTATGCAATATAATGTGTTGTGCTTGCTCTTTTTCATTTTCATTTTTTATTTTATTTTTATCTTTTGGAGAGCGGGCTTTGGATCAACGGTAAGGTTGTTCCTTTGTCGGTTGGTCATGGGTTCAAGTCTAAGGAAACAGTCTCTCGGAATAAAAAGCCGGGGTAAGGCTGTGTACACTGTGATGACCCTCCCCGTACCCTGATGGAGCAGGGAGCCTTGTGGCATAGGGAGTCAGGGACGCCTTTTTATTTTTTTAATCTTTTGATTTGGAAAGCAGAAGGACTTGTTTATTTTAAGTTCACTGATTTCCCTAATGCAGACGAAAAAATGATTCACTTTAACATGCGTGGTGCTTGTGAATTTTTAAAGAATAGAATAGGAATTTTTTAAGGCATTGAGATTTACTAATTGCTTCATTTTAAAGTTCACATTTTTTTTACAGTTCTTCTAAGGCGGGAGCATCATCTTTGATGATTTTCTATTTTTTCCACTATGAGAAGTAAAATTAATTTTTTATGATGTGGTTTATAAATGAATATGGCAAATGATACTTTTCTTTTCTGTTGTGGCCTTTCATCCACTTTGAAGGATAACTCAGATGACAATAACAAATGTGAAGAGGATGCAAAAGAAGCATTAAAGATGGAGGTGCCTCTTACAGTCACATATGGAAGTGCAGCAGGGGGAGGGACGAGGGCAGGGCTCTTTAGAACCCCAATATCTGGTGGAGTGCAGAGTGCTACCTCTGCTCATGGTTTACCTCGACCTGCCTTAGCAGTGCGCAATCTGATGGAGCAGGTGAAGGATTTTATTTTGGTTTATAGATAATAATTGCATTTAAAGAATAATGACTGTAATTAACCTGAAAAATCTGATTGATACATGCCCTTTTGAATTAGTTCTGTTTGCATCAGTAATTGATGGCCTTGTGTACGCAACTAAGATGCATACGTTGTGCATGCGTGCGTTAATGCACACACACACACACACAAAATGTGAAATATGAATTATGAATTATGAACCTTCTTTTGGCCCACTTTGTGATTCAAGGCCAGGTTTGCTCATCTATGCACTGTCATGTCCCGGATGCACCACCGTCGAGAAGGATACCCATTTGGTTCACTGGTAGATTTTGCACCAGATTCTATGGGACGTAAGTAATTTAACTTTCTGTGTGTGTCTTTCTACCTATATGTTATGATCTTTTCACATGCAAATTGAGTTATGCTTGTGCTGATCTAAGAAGGCCAATGCTTGTGCTGATCTAACAAGGCCATGCTGGAGCTTGTAGTGTTTCATGTCAGAAAAGGCTATGCCTTTGATAATATCTGCATGATTATATTTTTTGTTGATTGGAGAAGTAACGCCAATGAAAAGAGAACCTCATAAAATAGATGGTTATCGTTTTGTATTGGGGGTAAAATGTGACCTTTAACCTTGTTTATTGGATTTATTAACTCCTCTCTCTCTCTCTCAACAAATTGGGTGGTCAACATGATTAAACTCAATTCTGCTTTTGCAGATCCAATATTTTCATTCTCACCATTGGCTATCCATACACGGAATTTGTTAGCTGATCCAAGATGCACCCTTGTTGTGCAGGTTAGTGCTCCCATCGTCACACCTTAAATATATTTTGGATTTATAGTATTTCTCTATTTATGAATTTTATTGACAGTTAGGTTTCTTAGATTCCTGGATGGAGTGGACTATCAAATGCGAGGGTAACAATTTTTGGCGATGTCTTGCCACTACCAGAAGATCAACAGGTGGTTGCCTTTCTCAATATATTTTAATGGAAATTCTTGTTTTGCCTTCCACCATTCAATTGGCTATGGAACCCAATGCAGAAGGGGAAAAAAATGCAGTGCTTAATGTGCAAGGGTCCCGCACTGTACTGGGGTTCTAGGGAAGGCATGATGTGGGCTTTCTTACCCGCACCTTTGGAAAAAGGCTACTTCTATGACTTGTACCTATCACCTTCTCGTTTGGATGCAACTCTCGTTACCATTGGCTGTGGAGCCCAAAAAGGATTGATATCTTTAATAGTTAGTTAGTAAATGCTCCAAAGGTTCAATAAAAAATTATTTCCCTCCCTTTCACCTTCTAAAAGGATTTTATTCATTACAATTTATATTGGTGTTGATATCCTGCTGTTTGCAGACTTTTGTTCATTGCATGTATGAAATAGTTACTCCATTCCTATGCACCCACTTGCATGTGGCATTTGTCGAGGAAACAATGATTTTAATGACACATATTGCATGGATTTCAGCTTTGCTTTGCTTTTGTAATCATGCTGCTTTTGATTTTATTATGATGTGCCAGGAATGGGCTCATAAGCAGTATATAGCTAAGCATCATCAAGGGCCTTCCCAACAGTGGGGGAACTTCTACTACTTCAGAATGCAGACTATAAGGTTCGATATAAGTTTATGGAGATTGATTTAAAAAAAAAATGGTTCAAATTTATTTTGTAAAATGTTAAGTTACTATGATTAACTTGGACTGCGGATTTGATAGCATTCCCAACTTTTTGAGGACATTGTCCTCGATTGTCCAACATGGCAGAAGAGGATTTATATAGCTGATCCCATGTATAATGTATGTTTGGGTTGTGGTGATGTTTATAAGTTACTAGAAGTATGGGCATGGACACGGGCATGTACATGGATATGGGGATAGTGATGGGATATGGACGGACAATACAGGGCTAGCACACAATAGGGTGTGTGCGCGCCTGTAAGAATAGGTGAGTGCGTGCCTATAAATGAATTGTGTTTTACATTTGTAAAGCACCGTGCATGTGAAAATTATCAATATATAACATGTTCTTTTTTAGATGCAACCAAATAAAAAATTATTATATTTTTAACTAATCAATTATTGTGGTTGTGATTTTTTTTTTCTTGATTAAAATATAACATTATGCCAAAGAATGTATGATTGAAACGTAATGTCAGAGGGAGCCTTGCAAGTTTGAGCTGTATGTTAATTCGTTCTCTTCTCCTCTTTTCTTCTCTCTCTCTCTACCATAAAATGTAACATGGTATCAGAGCAACCTTTGATCCTCCATGCTCGAGTCTTGTTTATCGTGTGTTGACTGCTCACCCTTACTGTTCAGTCACTGTTCACCCTTATTGCAGTCATTGTGATGTCAGCTTTCTGTTAGGTCATAGGGTCACAACAGATCACGCATCTCCCTTGGTGAGCAGAATCCCTCAAGAAAATTTGAGGTTTTCACTCCAAGGGCTGTCAATTTGGGTTTTTCTGGATTAGAGAATCTTATGATTTTGTGGTTTGCTTCAAATTTGCAGCCGTTAGCTGCCTGTTGACTGCAATTTTTCCCTTCATTGAAGTCGCAATCCCTAGAAGTGTTTTGACTTAAATCAATAAAAAAAAATGCATCATGGGAGTCTAAATAGCAGATCTGGGCCAAATGGTTTGCTCTATATCTCTGCTGAGAAAGAGCTCTTGTTATTGTTACAAGATCATGGTTGGATCCACATGATCAGGTTTTGATGCATGTGCTAGTAGCACTTATGTGATGTTTTTCATTGCAATATTAGCGCGTTAGTCTCTTGTTTGTGTCTATCAGTGTGCTAGTCCTCTGTTTAGTGCAATATCAGTGTGATTTTCTCTTGTCACTCCTGTTTGTTTTGGAGTTTCTCGTGGAATTCAAAGAACCCTATGCAAAGTACTATGCCTACATTGCTACCTCAACAAATTACTGCCTGCAAGTTGAATGGTAGTAATTGTAAGTAATGGTCTAAGGCTCTTTAAACATATCTCATGATCAAGGAAGCAATGTCATTTGACTAATGAAGAACACACTGATAGGAAGTGGATGCATGGTTGGTTTGTTTTGGAGCTGTATGGAGCCTGATATTGTTCATCTATGTGCACATTTAAATGCATGTAAGGAGATATTGGATTGCGTTATGTTATTATTTACCAATAATTTTAGTGTGGATGTATCATCTACCTTCATATGTTTTTGAGCTGTGCTGTCTTACCTCCGAGCTTGGAGAGATTGTTTCCATGATTTGAACCTTTGATCTTCAAGTTTGGATGTGACACCCTTACTAGAGTCTAGACTTGCTGTCTTAAATGTAACACCCAATGCACAAGGCTCCCATGCCATTGGGTGTTTGGGGAGGGCAAAAATTACGAAATTGTCTCTCCATTCTTGAGACTGTTTCTGTAATTGAACGATTTTCCTTCATGTTTGGATGTAAAAACCATTACTGTTAAGGCTTGCTGTCAGTTGCTCTAAGAAGAGAAATACAGACTATTTTGCAGAGGTGAAACGGGGCTATAAGGAGTTTAATGTGCTTCAATCTGTTACTATTGATGAGTTTTGCAAAAATAAAGGGAACAGTGGTAGCACTGAAGTTCTTGGTTCATTTGTAACTTGGATTCCATCTAATGAAATGAAATCTCAGGTCTTAGGAGTTGAATTTCTCTTATTTGTAGAATTTCCCTTGGTCACGTTCTTTTCTATTTCTGTTGTGATTCAGGATTTGAAGGCTAGGGAGATGATTAATGGTGGGCATGAGTCTAATGATCTCTATTTCTTTGACTCATTGCCTTTCTTTTGTTGCTTTTTCTGCATCAGTTCTACTATTGCCGATTCATTTACATGTTCAACATCCGTCTTTGTAGAATTTGAAGAAGTTAGTCCCTAGTTTGAGTCATTTGTCATATTGAGTATGAGTTATGTCAATGGGGAAAGCTTCATCATGTTCCTTTGGCTTCTAGAGACTGGCATCAAGTCCCCCTTTTGTTAGTCTATTCTAGTGTTTGGTGTCTGTGTCGGGTTACTTAGAAATTGGGGCTTATGTATTTTGTCACTTCTGTGTGGGCTATACTGCCAGAATATTTTTCTGACACCCCAAAAATATCCTACCCAAAATTTCATTACTTGTTGACCACATATGTGGTTTCATGTGCAGGACAAAGATTTTTTAGCCATCATCTCATCAAAATCATCAACCTCTTGTTGAAGTTTTCTTGACCCATGACCACCACCAACAAGCTTGCAACCCTCTGATCTGCCAGCGTACTGATCATTGCCTTGGTGCCTTGCTGGTGGCGCACGTGCTCCATGACTGGTGATGGGAGTTTATATCATTTTTTTTTTCTTTTTCATTTTTCTGTGCTGATTTATCCCAAACATGAGAAATTGGCTATTCCTCATGATATTTTGACTCTACTCACTATATTTTGTCTCTATTATGAGATATTGGACTGTGGCGTACCATCCACATTTTTGGAGGAAGATTCAGTTTATCTAGTTCCTGGAATCTGGATTTATTTGCAGGATTTTGTGGAGTATTTGAGAGAGTTTGTTAGATTTTCTCAATCTATTGATTATTGCAAAAAATTCAAATGACGAACACAACCATAAAAATTGCAGAAGTAGCTGAGATTGAATGCAACTATGTGTTTGGGGTCCTTGGTGATGTAACATATTCTCCCATTTAATTTATTAATGTTTAATGAACAATTTGCTCAAATTTCTAAAGTTATTGGTTAAATGCCTTATAATGGAAGACTTGATTTAGGCAATCTAATGGTTCTTTGTGTTCCATTGGGGTCAGCCCTGGTTGTTCTTAAGTAGCTTCTAACTGGATGAGTTGGGCCCCAAGACCTTTTAACATACCTGTTCACCTCCTTGAGTCTCAAGTCAACTGAGAGTTTAGATTGAAGAGGGTAGCATTGATGAGATTGACCATGCAGAGTACCAGCATAATCCTAGGCCATCTCCCATGTCCAGCAACTAGGCACCTCCCATATCCATCTAGGCAAGGCCAGGAGGATTTAGGAGATATAACTAAGAGGGTCACGGCTAATGTTTGCATATATGATGGAAAACTGGTTTTTAGTACCTTCTTAGTTTGGATAGAGGTGGAGGACTATTTTGAGTGGCATTGCATAAGAGGCGAGGAGGAAGTATATTTTTCCAAAACGAAGCTGGCTGGACTACATTTCTATGCAAAATGTGGACCAAAACCTCCTACTCTTAGGGTGTTACACTAGCCCCCATCACTCAATGAGAGGTCATTAGGTGGTCTGGCAGACATTAACCCGGAAGAACCTTCCCTCCCATAAGAATAAGTTATTTGGGTAACTCTCGTGGAGAATAAATTTCAGTCACTAGGTTTTATCCATGGTCTTAAAAGGGGAGATTGGGGGGAGAGGTTGAGTTTGTCTTGAGATGCCTACAGAATGGCCCTTGTCATTGAAAAGTACCTAAAGGCTGCTTCTTGTTGGGCATGAGTCTAAACCTATTTCACAGTCTAGGGCCCTTTCATTTTTCTTCTAAAGAGTAGTGCCAAGACTTCAGTCCATCATTTGTCCTAGTGCATTGTTTTGGAATTCTCAGGGCTAGTAGCGGCATAGCACTGTTAATTTTGGTCTAAATTTCCTTTCCATCAGGTTTGCTTTCATTATATAGAAGAGATTTACATAGTTGTTGCCTGTTTTTCAGCACTTAAATGCTGCCAGATTTTCAGCATTATTTACAGCCTAATTGCCTGAATTATCTCTGTTAACATCCCCATCCCCCTCTCAAATTGATGCTGATAAATCAAGAACCATCAATTTGTCAACCAAGAACTGATGTCGGTGCCGAGAAAGAGCTTTAGTGAATATGTCTGCAATTTGACGTTCGGTGGAAATGTGAGGAAGAGTAATCACTCGTTTGTCAAAGGATATTCGCGTATGGAATGGCAATCGACTTTGATATGTTTCGTATGCTCATGGAAGATAGGATTAGCGGCGATTTGAATAGTACTGGTATTATTAACATGAAGAGGGGTGGAATGAAGCTGAGAAAACCAAGTTCACCCAATGACCCATGAAGCCATGTTATCTTAGAGCATGCGGAAGACATAGCACGATACTTAGACTTAGTAGAGAACCTGGAAACTCTTTCTTACTTTTGACTCTTCCAAGAAATGAGTGCAAGCATTGCCTAAGAACATGCACTAGCCAGTAACAGAGTGACGAGTATCCACATATCCGGCCCAATTAGCATCACTATACCCCACCAACTGTAAAGAAGATTCTTTAGGATAATGCGGCGGACAACGGCTAAATGAAGATGTCGGGGAGCCTGCATAAATTGATTGATTTGCTGCACAACAAAAGAAATATCTGGACGAGTAATCGTTAAGTAGTTTAAACTCTCAACAAGCTGCCAATACAAGGATGAAGCTGATAGAAACTTGCCTTCCTCTTGACGAAGCTTAAGATTTACCTCCAAGGGATTAAGAACAGAATTACCCGATTGGAGACCAGCCAATGAAATCACCTCCTGCGTGTATCTGTGCGGTGCAACAACATACTAATCGGAGTAAGCTACACCTCAAGGCCAAGAAAGTACTACAGGAGACCAAGATCTTTCATGTGAAAAGAGGCCTTGAGATGTTGTTGTAATTGCTTAATTAACTCAGTATTAGAGCCAGCAATTAAAATGTCATCAACATATACTAGAAGCAATACAATTCCTCCAGAAGTCTTGTGAAGAAGGAGAGAGGAATCAAACTAACTTTGAGTAAAATGAACAGCAAGTAGGGTAGAGCGAAATTTATCAAACCATGCACGTGGAGCCTGTTTCAGTCCATACAAGGATTGGCGTAGCCGAAAAACCTCTGAGGAAGGTGTAGCAAACATGTCGGGAGGTGGAGACATATAGATTTCTTCCTTCAAAATCCCCATGTAGAAAAGCATTCTTTACATCCATCTGCTGGAGAGACCACCCCTGCGACGCAGCAAGTGCCAATATAATTCGCACAGTAGTCATTTTGGAAATAGGTGCAAAGGTCTCTTCGTAATTAATACCATACTCTTGCCAGTTCCCAAGAGCCACGAGACGAGCCTTATATCTGTCCAATGACCTATCGGACTGATACTTGACTGAGTACACCCATTTACAACCAATAGGTTTGACACTAGAGGGAACAAGTCACAAGATCCCAAGTGTGATTATCTTGTAGAGCTTGGATTTCTTCTTGCATGACCTGCTGCCAACATGCTTGGGTGGCTGCCTGGGTTTATGAGTGAGGAATAGAAATAGTGTCGAGAGTGGCAATAAGCGAGTTATGAGGAAAACTATACCTATCCGGTGGATGTGTATCCCGAGTGGAGCGCCGAGGAACCACAGAATCAGATGACAGATCAGTGTCTGGAAGGGGCGTTGAAGGAGGAGGACGTCGATGATACACCACTCCTAGTTTAAATCGCTCTATAAAAGGAGACACATTATCAAAAGCGGGAAGAAGAGTAATAGGAGTATCAGAAATAACTTGAGGTTGAAATAAATATTGATTTTAGAAGAAAATCACATTCCGGGAGATCCAAAATTTGTTTGCATAAGCATCATAACAAACAAATCCTTTCTAAGTAGGACTATATCCCATAAAGGCACACGTGACAGTCTGGGCAGCAAGCTTGTGACGCTCAAGTGGTATATGAACAAAACAAACACACCCAAAAGTATGAAAGGATTGATACTCGGGGGATATGCCAAATAATCAAAAATAGGGAGAATCATAATTTAGAGTGGTAGTAGGCAAACGACTGATCAAATAGACAGCAATAGATAAAGCTTCTACCCATAACTTAGATGGTACAGAAGAATCAATCAACAAAGTACGAACGACATCTAAGAGTGATGATTCTTGCGCTCAGCGACTCCATTTTGTTGAGTAGTATACGGACAAGAACGCTGGGAAATGATCCCCTTTTGCTGAAGAAAAGTTTGAAAAGAATGAGACATGTACACCCCCCCTAAGTCGGAACGTAAAGTTTTGATACAAGTACTAAACTGTGTCTCAACAAGTGCACCAAATTTTTGAAAGACAAAAAAAGCGTCAGCTTTAGAATGGAGAAAATATATCCAAGTGAATCGACTATAATCATCAATAAGCGTCACAAAATAATGATAGTGACCATGAGAAATAACGGGACTCACACCCCAAACATCAATATGCACGATCTCAAAGCAATTAGAAGCACGACTACCATGCATAGGAAAAGGTAAAGTTTTAGTTTTACCAAGACGACAAGTGGCACAATCAAAAGATACAGGAGAAGAAAAGGAATCTTTATTGCCCAAAAAACCATGTTTCATAAGATGAGCCAAGACAACAGAATTAGGATGACCCAATTTCTTATGGTAGACGTCATAATTATTGGCAGTAGCTGTACAAGCAAGAGAAACAACATAAGGAATAGAAAACTATTAAGGAAATAAACGTCCCACTTTAGGTCCCTTCGCGATCACCGTCCTTGACACCTAATTCTGCACAAGACAACCACCACGAGAAAAATGAACATCACAGTTATTATCTACCAATTGTTCAACAGAAATCAAATTGGTAGACAATCTAGGAGAGACAAAGACATCGCGAAATGAAGAGCCCAAATTACCAACACCAATAATTGGAAGAGTATTGCAATCAGCAATCTGAATATTTTGCGTGCCTTTATACTTACGAACACCAAGGAGACCCATCATATTACTAGTCATATGATTAGAAGCGCCCGAATCAACAATCCAAGAAGTTGAGTTAGTAGTCGCACCTTGCAAGCCTAAGGCCGTAAAAGCAGACACAATCATCTGTTGGACCATTGCTGGTGTGAGAACAGAAGAATAGAAGCTTACAGTGGGTGGGTGGCGCAGAAGAAGAAGAAGAAGAGGACTGAACAGCAGCTTGAAAAGCTTGGGATTGGTGATTTTAAGGTCACACTCGACAGTCTTTGATGATATGGCCTTCTTTCTTGCAATACTTACAAACTTTCTTAGGACAATTATGAGCAATATGACCAAACTCCTTGCAACTGAAACATTGCAACTTGTTCCTCCCTCTCTCTTGTGCTGCATATGCTACATTCACATCACAACCTCAGAAAATACCTTCTTAGAAGTCAGACCCATCTGAGTGGATAAGCGTTGTTCTTCACGCAATAAAATCTCCCATGCAAATATACAAAGAAGGAACCAGATTATGATTCAATAAACTAGTTCGGACAAGCTCAAATTCAGGTCGAAGTTTCATCAAAAACTGATCACGTTGACTCTCAGCATGAACCGCTTGAAGAGCCATGAGCGCCGTAGGGGGAACCTTAGCATGAACAATAGCAGAATACTCACTCCAAAGATTAATAAACCAAAATAAAATTGTTCAATAGGTAAATTACCTTGACTGCAATTACTAATTTCCAACTCCAATTGGAACTTCCGAGCATTGTGATCTTGGTGGTAAATACAATGGAGAAAATCCCACATAGCCTGAGCCTAGTAAAACAACGAAGATTGGTCACAAGGTGAGATTCAATCGTCCCCAAAAGCCAAGAGATCACCTTAGCATCCTTGACCTTCCATTGTACAAATTCCTTTTCATCAGTGGGAACTTGAGTAGAACAATCAATATGATTTGATAATTCGTTCCCTTTCAAGAACATTTTAAATTGGAATTCCCACGTAGAGAAATTCTTTCCAGTAAATCGAACATTAGTCTTTTCAATAGACATGATGAAAGGCACTAAAAAAAAAAAAAGCCCAAGAAGTCAACCAAATAAACAGCAAGCCTAACTCAAATCAAGTCCAAATCCAAATAATAAGAGGTCCACCGACACAACCAGATTACAAAAGCCCAGCAGAAATAAAAAAACCAGATCAAACACGGAAGCCTAACTCGAAATACCTGCCTTGCATGAAAAACGACACAGCAGAGGAAGAAACACAGCACCTTTGTCGATCATACCAGGGAGAGTCGAAGCTGCTGACCACCACAGAAACTGCCGACAGCCATAAAGATGCCCAGCCACCACGAGAAAAAACACCGAGATGAGTAGCCTGCAACGAAGGACAGTGTGCGCAACAAAAAAAAAAAATTCCGGCAACCCCAAACAAAACTCAAAACCACCAAAGTGGACACCATAGAGAAGGCCGACGCCCACGAAAAGCAAGAAAGAACTTGCTGAAACTGAGAGAAAGAAAGAAAAAAAAAAACAGCAATGAGAATCGCACCCAGTGATTAAGACCAAAACGACAGAATCGGAAGAGGGGCTTCGATACCATGTTAATTTTGGTCTGAATGCCCTTTCCATCAGATTTTTAGCATTATTTACAGTCTAATCGGCATTATTTACAGCCTAATTGCCTGATTTTCAGCACTTAAATGCTGCCAGTTTTTCAGCATTCTTTACTGCCTAATCAGCATTATTTACAGCCTAAATGCCTGAATTATCTCTGTTAACAAGCACTTCAGTCCAGTATCATCATTATCGTGCTAGAAGCCATATAGCTGCCAAATGTCCCCAACAAGCTTGAGGTTTAGAGTGTGAGCTAGTAGATCCACAGGAGAGTGAGAATCAGATTGTGAATGCTGTAGGATACCCTAGAGGTGAGGGTGATATAATTGATGACTTTGAGGTAGACAGCGCTCATGGTGTCGTGAGATGTGTTTTAACAGGCATTGTGGATAATAATGACTGGAAGATGACCACCATCTTCCTCACTTTCTTTATCTGTGGTCATAGGTCATATAAGTTAGTCATCAATGGGGTAAGTAGCCCGAATATTATGTCTAAGGCTGCTTTGGTCCAAGCTGAGCCACCAACCAGCCACCCCTTATTCCCCAAAAAAACAAAAGCCCTGTAATGTAGCTTGGGTTAATAGGGCCACTTTACGAGTTGCAGAGGTGTTAAGTGCCCATCCAGTTAGGAAACTATATAGGTCATGGATTACATATGGATTTGGCCTATGCTCTATTAGTGCATCCTTCATTATATGATTTGAATGCACCAATCATAATAAGGGTAATACATATTTATTTAGGTACAAAGGAAATAACATGATTCTTAACCTTGCCATGCCCTCGTGACTCGTTCTGAATTGTGCTTCCAAGTGTAGAAGTGTCAAGTTGTATCAAGGATAAGTCCAAGATCGTTTTTCACAGGGACCACTGATTTTCAAAGTATTTGTAAAAGTTTAGTGAAAACCTGTTGATGTAAAATGTTATGTGAAACTCTTTTTAAATTTTTTTTATGTTTATGAAAACAGTAAACAAGATGGGAAGTACTTGAGAAAATGCTAAAAAGAGATTGAACTTTTACCAAGATTCCAAAAATGTAACTCTATAGTGCAACCAAAACAAAACAGATTCACTGAAGCAATTTATCAAACACTTGGGTTACAGGTTCAACGTCCTTTTGCTTCTACCATTTAATAATTCCCTAGACGTTACTCCTCTTCTTGTTAATCCAATCAAGACATTAATAAGATGAAATTTTCAAACAAAGGCTCGAGTAAATTTGCCACATCCAAACGGGACGAAATAAATACTTCCATTAAGCATCAACCGAATTTGATGTAAAAATTATTTAATGAGAATCCTAGATTAAATCAAGATTTTGTTGTGCCTAACGTCAACAACAAAATAAGAAATAAGACCAACTGATTTATCAATGATGCCTTCAATTTTCGGTTTTAGCTAAATAAGAGTTTAACAAAAACATCGACGGAAAGCTAATAAATCATGCAAAGCAACCGACATTGACCCACAACCCAAGTTGTAGAACTTAGCCACTTATGTTTGCAATCCAAAATTTCTGGTTCAAATTAATTCCACAATAACCCATTGCACCGATAAAATAAAAGACAAACAACTAATTATTTCAACCTTGAAGCATTTAAAATAACAAACTAAAATATAAGAAATTAAATTAATCTAATAGACCACCGAAATAACAAAGTAAAAATTAATATTTAAATCTAACATTAACTACTCAAACAATGTATTTAAACAAACATTAAAGAAAGAAACAAAATAAGAGAGAGAGATAAACCCAAAAATACTTTAAAGATAAATATTCAATGCAATAAATAACTCACACAACACATTAAAATATCTATGGAAAATGACGAAGAAAAATAAATAAGAAGTGAACAAAACTACTTAATTAAAGAGAAGAAGAGAGAGAGAGAGAGAGCACGGAATATGGCAATGTCGTGAGGAGAGACATGGAATATGGCAATGTCGTGAGGAGAGACACAGCCGCAAGCTGTGTGCGGCGCCAAACCCCAGAGAAGACCTCTCCGCCCTTCTAAAACCCTCCTTCAAAACCTAAAGAAATAATAAACTAATAATGCCTCCACAAAAGCAACCCTAGCCCCCTTTTTTGACTTTTCCATCCTTTCTTTTTCCCTCCCAAAGCCACTTGCACAATTCGGCAAGCCCCAAGTGCATTCAAACTTTTTCATGGCCTACGTGGTCACATCACCACATGGGCCCTTTTCTTTAATTGAAGTTCATGGCCCTTTTAACATCCAGCCCCAATGCTGCCAGCTGCCTCTAGTCACACACGCTCAATGCACAGACGGCTTCTCACGGCCCAGATTCTTGCATTTTTAGAACCCAGAACCCATCCTTGTAGTTAGGGGTGAGCAAATGGTCGGTTTGGCCAAATTTAGGCAATTAACCGGATTAACTGAAAATTTCGGTTAATAAATGATGTTAACCGAACCGACCGAACTGCCTCACCTCACCTCACCTCACCCGACCGAATTACCTTTTCAGGTAATTCGATTAACTGAATTTAACCAAATTTAATCGAAATTATTTGTAATTAATTGCTAAATACATAATATAATTATAATTTTTTTTTACCAATTCCAACTTAATTAAACACCTTATTTATTAATTTTATTAATAAGAACTTTTCCTGGGTTTTTAAAAAGGAAAACATTGACAGCAAGCACCCACCTCTGAACATTCATGTTATGCCAACGCAGTTGAAGAACAATTTAAGGCATCGACAGTTTCATAATTTCAGCTTTAAATTTTTTCCAATATTTTCTGCACATTCACATATATTTGGAAGAATTTGAACTTCTAAAATGAAAGGTATTTCTCAATATTAAGCTACAATTCCAAACTTCACCTCAAAATCAGCAGACAGAGTTGCAGCACCCAAACGCCACTGAGCTGAAGAAACCACTGTCGGGAGAATGTTCTTTGAACAAAGTCCCAACACTTCCCGAGTCCCAAAACCCTACAAATCAGTCGCTGAATCGCTCAAATTGAACAATTTCTGCAGCGCAAATGGAGACCAAAACAGAAAAGAAAAGCCCTAACCACTGTGCCCAAAACGCACTGCTCGTCTCCGCAAAGAGAAGCTGAAAAGAGAGGAGAAAGGGATGGGAGAAAGTGTGGAGAGAGAGAGAGTGGGGAGTGGAGAATGGAGATGGTCCGATGGAGGGAGACCCAAAGCTTCGCTGCGGCACAGAGGCAAAAATAGTAAACAAATTAAACCCTAGCCCTCCACTCCGCCTTTTTTCACCCCAAGCTGAGCCCCATCCCTAACAAATTAACATATAATAATTTATTTTAAAATTTAATTAATTAATAAATCGGTTAACCGAATTAATATGTGCTGTGAACCGAACCGAAACCCGATTCACCGAATTTTGGTGAAGCCCAACTGAACCGACCGAACTGGTTTTTTTACCCGAACTGAACTGACCAATTTTAGCTGGTTAAATCGGTTAATTTGGTTTTTCCCGAATTATGCTCACCCCTACATGTAGTCACATCACTCCATGGGCCTCCAAGTTCTCTTTTCACGCACAGGCCCTTCCTTAATGCATGTACATGGCCCAAGACATACAACCCATACGAAATGCAAGCCCATGCATGGCCTTATGTTTTGCATGGATTCTCACGGGTCTTCACTTGATTCTCGGCCCAACTATGGTTCTTCAATGCACAACTTCAGATTCTTTGTATGTTGCATGCATGGCCCGGCGTAGCCTTCATTTATGTTGCATAACCTCCTTCACGGCTTCCTTTCACGCACAAACACGATTGACGTACATGACTTTAAGTAAATATTTTCTCGCATGCTCGCAAGTTCCAATTCTGGGCTCTCCTCATGTGCGTGGTCTGGTTTTCGAAAATTATCTTGCAATAATTAAACACAAATATCCGTAAATTTATGGCAAAAATAGGATAATTATCTCATTGTTATTGAATGAGGTCAATGTTAAAATACGGGGCATAATCAGGCATTTAAATGAAATTGTAATATTTAATTAATGTTTTTAAACACTTAATTACATAACTTTGACGCATATTCACACTCCCCAACTAACATTTTGCTAGTCTCTAGCAAATAACATGAATGCAATCAAACCAAGGGAGTAGCAACTAAAATTTCAATACTCATGAAAATCACATACCATGAAATATGCTCAATGAGTTTAGGAACACAGGAAGCAGATTAATCCAAATTACGTATCAACTGAGAGATTTATACACCATTTACTAAACCAACCAAACGTGTCATGAGAATAAGGCTGGAATTCCAAGATTGACTACCAATAGACATTGACGGTTTCAATCACAAAAATTAGTCTGAGACAATCGCACGGTCTTACTAATTCAAAACCATTGTATTGGCGGTTTTCACACTATTACACTTTAAAAGGCACCCACTTTTTTGTTTAGTTAGGTCCCCAATAGCAGGTAGTCGTTTCCAATGCATGAATGTACAATGGTGGCTTTCATGCTACTACACTTTAAAAGTTACCCACTTTTTTTATTTAGTTAGGACCTCGGTAATAGGTAGCCCTTTCCAATACATAATTGTTTCCCTCTTTTTATTTCTCCTTTTTGTTCTTTTTTCATTTTGCAATTGATCCTTGGCTTGTTTCTCATTTTCATTTGCTTCAAGCCTTTTTCTTTTTCTCTTTTTTTCCTAGCCATTGGGATATGGTTCATTAGAGTCCCAAATAACTGAAGTATACATCAACCAAAAATGATCTAAGGTAGTCTTTCTAAGTCTTCTGACCTGTGTAGTGTGTGTAGCAAGACTTTCAACACCTTTCTCTTGGTTGAAACTAAGTGAAATGGATAAAGGTCTCTTTTGATTTAAACTCTGATTGCACTACATCCTACATGTTCCATATCCTCAAAAAGAAAAAAAAAAATTTTGGCATGTAACGTTTACAAATAAAGAATTTAGCATGCTTTGAGCTCAATAACAATACTTTCCCAAAAGGTGGACCTACACATGTTTAAAGCATGCAAACAACAAAGTAAATTCTCTTCCACCCTCGAACTAGAATGTAGCATTGTCCTTAATGATGCAGGAGAAATGAAAGAATTTACCCAATGAGAGCAGTTACAAGTAAAGCAAAACAACTATAAGACGAGCAAAGAAGTAAAAGAAAAATTACAAGAAATAGGAAGAAGAAGTACTTGAACAACTTTGAAAAGAGTGCAATCCTAGGAAGTAAAATAAAAAAAAAAAAAAAAACTAAAGAACAAAAGAAAACAATGAGAGAAATAAAAATACAAATGAAAAGAAGAAAGAAAAAAGAAAAAGAAAAAAACTATATTAAGTGGAACAAGCAGATGTAGAGTAGATTCCTCAGGTGCAAAGTTAGAGATAAAAGGCTTGAGCCTTTGACCATTAACCTTAAAAACGTTACCATTATGAGGATTCAGAATCTCTACAGCACCATGAGGAAAAATATTTTTTTACCACAAAAGGCCAACTCCATTGAGACCTTAACTTACCAGGAAATAAGCGCAATCAAGAGTTGTACAATAACACTTGTTGATCAGGCTCAAAAGTCTTACTTTGAATGTGTTTGTCATGGAAGTTCTTCATTCTTTCCTTGGACAATTTAGATTTGTTGTAAGCATCCATCCTCAACTCATCCAATTCAGACAACTGCAATTTTCTCACATAACCAACTTCAGCAATGTTAAAATTACATTGCCTAATAGCCCAATACGCCCTATGTTCCAGCTCTAGAGGAAAATGGCAAGTCTTACCATACACTAATCTATATGGAGACATGCCCAAAATGGTTTTAAAAGCTGTTCTATAGGCCCACAAACCATCAAACAATCTCAAAGACCAGTCCTTCTTGTTTGGGTTAACAGTTTTCTCAAGGATGTTTGGAATTTCCCTATTTGCTAGTTCATCTTGTCCAGTGGTTTGAGAGTGATAGGAAGTAGATATTTTGTGATGGATACCATACTTCTTCAATAAGTTTGAAACATGCTTGTTACAAAAGTGGGTGCCCTTATCACTGATTATGGCTTTAGGCATGCCAAACCTTGTAAAAATGTTTTCTTTCAAAAATTTTATAACCACTTGATGGTCATTAGATCTGCAAGGGACTGCCTCAACCCACTTAGAAACATAATCAACAAGAAGCAAAATGTATAAATAGCCATAAGAAGGAAATGGTCCCATGAAATCTATTCCCCAACAATAAAAAATTTCAATCACTAGTATGGGTTGCAAAGGCATCATGTTTCTCCTAGTGATTCCTCCTAATTTTTGACAAGGTTCACAAGCTTTACAGAAACTCAAAAGCATCCTTGAACATAGTTGGCCAATAAAACCACTTTGAAGAACTTTAGCCACTGTTTTGTTGGCTGAAAAATGTCCACCACAAGCTTCTGTATGGCAAAAATTTAAGACACTAGTAATTTCATTATTAGGCACACACTTCCTAATGATTTGATCTGAACAATATTTAAAGAGGTAGGGATCATCGTAAAAGAAATTGTTAGCTTCAGCTTTCATCCTCTTGATGTCCTGAGCATTCCAATGAGGTGGAGTTTTCCCTGTGACCAAGAAATTCACAAGATCAGCATACCATGGTAAAGATTCAATTGCGAATAAAATTTTCTTCATGCCCCGCCACTTTTTCTAAAACCTGGTCAAGGAAAGGCAAAGAAAAATGACCCTTCCTAGAGGCGGCATTTAATTTCTTATAGTCTACACACATCCTCCAGCCTGTGGTCTCTTTAGTATGCACCAATTCTCCCTTATCATTTTCTACCACAGTTATACCAGATTTTGGAACAACTTGTATTGGACTAACCCATTTGTTGTCAGCAATTGGATATATGATGCCTATGTCTAACAATTTCAAGACTTCCTTTTTTACCACTTCCTTCATTGTGGGGTTTAGTCTCCTTTGCATCTCTCTAGAGGGTTTTGAATCCTTTTCCAGATATATCCTGTGTACAAATGAGAGGATTTATACCTTTGATGTCAGTAAGGGACCAGCCAATGGCTGATTTGTGTTGTGTCAAAATTCTCAACAACTTATTCTCCTGATCAGGGGTCAACAATGCCGAAATCACCACTGGAAATGATTTCTTTGGTCAGAGGTAGGCGTATTTCAGCTCCAGTGGTGGTGGCTTCAATTCTAGCACTGGGGTCTTTTCATTGGATGGTTGTGCTGGGGTTTGAATGGCTGGTAGTGGCTCAAATTTGAGCTTCCATTGCATCTCAATTGAATTTCCTGTAGCACAAAGAGAAGAAAAGTGGTTAGTGGACTAAGTTAAATCAGAGGAGTCTTCTAAATCCTCCCACTGCTCATCACAATTATAATTTAACCAAGGAGTGATTGCAATTAGGGATTCCAATGCATTGACTTCTTGAATGTCTTCATGTTCTTGAGGTTGCCTGCACAAATTAAAAGATATTCAATTCTAACGTCATATTCCCAAAACTCAATTTTAAAACACCACTCCTACAATTAATTATGGCATTAGAAGTTACTAAGAATGTTCTTCCCAAAATCACAGGTAGTGAAGAATTTGCGTGGGATAACACCTTCATATCCAATACCACAAAATCCATAGGGTAATAAAATTTATCTACATGGACCAAGACATCCTCAACAATACCCTTAGGAATTTTTATGGATCTATCCGCAAGTTGCAAAATGATTGAAGAGGCTTTTAATTCCCCTAGCCCCAATTGTTCATACACACCGTAAGGTAGCAAAGTGACTCCCGCACCTAAGTCTAGCAAGGCCTACCCAATCTTAGAATTTCCAATGACACATGAAATAGTAGGTGACCCAGGATCCTTGTACTTAGGTGGTGTGTGATTTTGAATAATGGCACTAACTTGCTCAATGAGGAAAGCCTTTTTCTTGCACATTCAATTTGCGTTTCACGGAGCATAAATCCTTTAGAAACTTTGCATAAGCAGGAATTTGTTTTTAGCATCAAGAAGTGGAATGTTAATCCTAACTTGCTTAAAAATTTCTAGGATTTCAGCATGTTGTTTATCCTTGTGCAAAGAAAACAAACGTTGTGAAAAAGGTACATGTATGGGACATGCATTATCATTTGAATTTAAAGTGCTTGACTCACCACTATCTAGAGGAGGGTTAGCCTTTTTACCTGAACTTTCTGCACTATGGGCAGGGTCACCCAAAACATGACCATTCCTCAAAGTTGTAATAGCTTTCATTGATTTCACATTGCCCCCTTCACCAGTATTCTGAGATGATTGACTTTGCCCTTGTGGATTGGGTTGCGGTTGAGCTGGGAATTTTCCCTTCTCTTGGTTACTTACAGTAGTGGTTACTTTAGTGAGGGTCCCTCTGATGTCATTGATGGCCTGGGAGTTTTGGTTGTTGATTGTGCTTTGAGTCTGCATAAACTGTTGCAGACTAACAGTTAGCTGCTGTGTGGGGTCTTCCATTCCCCTTCTTTGCATTGGAGGAGGCAGATTTGCAAAATGAGAGTGACCCGAACTTTGGCTAGCTGCTGCATAAGGAGCATATTGACTTTGTCCCTGTGTAGATGGCCCCACTTGGTCATTTTTCCAACTAAAATTTGGATGACTTCTCCAACCTGCATTGTAAGTATTAGAATAGGGTCCAGAAGAATTCCTAGAAACCATATGCATTGGGTTAGATTGATCAAGCAAAACTTCCTTAAAAGCAGGAATTGTTGGGCATGCATCAGTCACATGCCCTGGATCCTCACATATGCTGCATTTTTCAGAAGATGATGGTAATACATGCATTTCATTTACTTTCTTAAGTTCAATGGAATCTAACCTTTTAGAAATCGATGCAAGCCTAGCATTAATATCATCATCCTCTTTCAGTTGATATTTACCACCCCCACTAACACATTTTTGCGTTTCAAATCTATCATACACATTAGAGACATCTCAAGATTGGGCGTTTTCAGCCAAATAATCAAAATATTCAAAAGCTTCCTCGGGCCCTTTGTTGAAAAACTCACAATTGCACATGGTTTCTACAAATTGCCTTGCAACCCCTCATAGAAAAAACTAATGACCCTCAAATTCTCATATCTATGGTGAGGACATGCATTTAAAAGGTCTTTGAAACGTTCCCAACAATGATAAAATATTTTCACCATCCTTTTGGCAAAAATTCATAATTTGTCTTTTCAAGGCATTGGTTCTCTGCATGGTAAAAAATTTCTTTAAAAACTTAGTTTGCATTTCTTGCCAAGTCCCAGTGCACCTTGGTCTTAAGGAATTCAACTAGATCTTAGCCTTGTCTTTTAACGAAAATGGAAACATTTTTAATCTTATGACCTCTTCAGTGTAAGTTTTATCCATGAATGTGGAATACACTTCTTCAAACTCTTTGAGATGCAAATAGGGGTTTCAGATTCAATGCCATGAAAATGAGGTAGCAATGATCATCCCACCTTTAAAATTAAAGGCATTTGCATTCAAAGGTAGAATAATGCAAGATGGGGTGTTGATCCTAACAGGCTGCAAGTATTCTCTGAGGGTCCTGTTAGGGTTCTCCCTATCATGATGTTCATTTTCAGCCATGATGCTATGAGTGTCAGATGATGATTCGAGTGAATCAAGTGAAACAGGTGCACTCGATGATGAGATTGATGAGTCTGTCCTAACCAGTCTAAATGTATTATCTCTAGCCCAACCAAACATACAAACTCAGTATAAATGAAATAAAACAAAAATATATTACAACAAAAAGAAAAATAAAAGCAACAGGTTAAGGGAGAGGAAATAGATATCACTCAAGTTGCGAAGACGTTCATAGCTCTATAAACACCCTCTCTGTAATCAGAAAAATACTCTGATGACACCAATTGGTCCCCGACAACGTTGCCAAAAACTTGTCTTGTTCTGAATTGTGTTTCCAAGTGTAGAAGTGTCAAGTTGTATCAAGGATAAGTCCAGAATCGTATTCCACAGGGAGCACTGATTTTCAAAGTATTTGTAAAAGTTTAGTGAAAACCTGTTGATGTAAAATGTTATGTGAAACTCTTTTTGAATTTTTTTTTTTTATGTTTTTGAAAACAGTAAACAAGATGGGAAGTACTTGAGAAAATGCTAAAATGAGATTGAATTTTTACCAAGATTCCAAAAATATAACTATATAATGTATAGCCAAAACAAAACAAATTCACTGAAGCAATTTGTCAAACACTTGGGTTACGGGTTCAACGTCCTTTTGCTTCCACCATTTACTAATTCCCTAGGTGTAACTCCTCTTTTTGTTAATCCAATCAAGACATAAATAAGATGAAATTTTCAAACTAAAGCTCGAGTAAATTTGTCACATCCAAACGGAACGAAATAAATACTCTCATTAAGCATCAACTGAATTTCATGTAAAAATTAATTTATGAAAATCTTAGATTAAATCAAGATTTTGTTCTGCCTAACGTCAACAACAAAATAAGAAATAAGAGCAAGCGATTTATCAATGATGTCTTCAATTTTCGGTTTTAGCTAAATAAGAGTTTAACAATAACATCGACAGAAAGCTAATAGATCATGGAAAGCAACCGACATTGACCCGCAACCCAAGTTGTAGAACTTAGCGACTCATGTTTGCAATCCAAAATTTCCAGTTTAAATTAATTCCACAATAACCCATTGCACCGTTAAAATAAAAGCGAACAAATTAAAACAACTAATTATTTCAACATTGAAGCATTTAAAATAACAAACTAAAAGATAAGAAATTAAATTAATCTAATAGACCACCGAAATAACAAAGTAAAAATTAATATTTAAATCTAACATTAACTACTCAAACAATGTATTTAAACAAACATTAAAGTAAAGAAACAAAATAAGAGAGAGAGATAAACCCAACAATACTTTAAGATAAATATTCAATGCATTAAATAACTCACCCTACACATTAAAATATCTATGGAAAATGACAAAGAAAAATAAATAATAAGTGAACAAAACTACTTAATTAAAGAGGAGAGAGAGAGAGAGAGAGAGAGAGAGAGAGCAAGGAATATGGCAATGCTGTGAGGAGAGACACAGCAGCAAGCTGAGTGCGGCGCCAACCCCCAGAGAAGACCTCTCCACCCTTCTAAAACCCTCGTTCAAAACCTAAAGAAATAATAAACTAATAATGCTTCCACAAAAGCAACCCTAGCGCCCTTTTTTGACTTTTCAATCCCTTCTTTTCCCTCCCAAAGCCACTTGCACAATTTAGCAAGCCCCAAGCGCATTCAAGCTTTTTCATGGCCTACGTGGTCACATCACCACATGGGCTCTTTTCTTTAATTGAAGTTCACGGCCCTTTTAACATCCAGCCCCTAATGCTGTTAGCTGCTTCTAGTCACGCACGCCCAATGCACACACGGCTTCCCACGGCTCAGCTTCTTGCATTTTTAGAACCCAGCACCCATCCACATAGTCACATCACTCCATGGGTCTCCAAGCTCTCTTTTCACGCATGGGCCCTTGTACATTGCCCAAGACATACAACCCATATGAAATGCAAGCTCATGCACGGCTTTATGTTTTGCATGGATTCTCACGGGTCTTCACTTGATTCTCGGCCCAGCTATGGTTCTTCAATGCACGGCTTCGGATTCTTTGTATGTTGCATGCATGGCCCGGCGTAGCCTTCATTTATGTTGCATAGCCTCCTTCACGGCTTCCTTTCACGCACGCACACAGTTCACTTACACGGCTTTAAGTAAATAATTCCTCGCATGCTCACGTGTTCCAATTCTGGGCTCTCCTCATGTGCGTGGTCCGGTTTACGGAAATTATCCTGCAATAATTAAACATAAATATCCGTAAATTTACGACAAAAATAGGATTATTATCTCACTGTTATTGAATGAGCTCAATGTTAAAATACGGGGCATAATCAGGCATTTAAGTGAAATTGTAATATTTAATTAACAGTTTTGAACGCCTAATTATGCAACTTTGACGCATAATCACCTCGCCCAAGGACTCTTGGAACAAGAATTCAGCCCCACACGTCCAGTTAGGAAAGGAGTCCATATCCAAGATGGTAGGGCATTTGAAAAGAGACTTCGAAGAGTGAGCACTGCTTGGTTGTTCTCAAGGAGATCCCTTTAGTGCTTTGTGATTTTTTTTTGTGTGTGTGAGTTGCCTCTTGTTGTAGGAGATTTGTTGATTGAGTTTTCAGATGTTGTCCCAGATGAGCTCATTGGGAGATGCAAACAAGAGAGACTCAATGGGTTGTGGATTTGGTTGTTCCTTTTGCTAATCTTCCCTATCATGAATTGAATCCTAAGGAGCCTGCTGAATTGACTAGGCAAATAAGTGAGCTTTTGAACTGGGGTTTTGTGAGGCATAGCCTTATTCCGTGGGTTGTTCCAGCCCTTTTTACTCCTAAGAACAATCTTGGAGGATGTTGCTTAGATCATGGATCCATAAAAAAACCATAAACTATAGGCCATGCCTAGACTTTAGGACAGCCTGATAGTTGATGTTACTTGGCTGTAGTTGGTATTCTTAAATTGATTTGTGCTGTGGATACCACTATGCTAAATTCAATGAGGATGAATGGAAAACTGCATTCTAGACACAAATATAGTTTATTTGAGTGTTTGGGCATGTCTTTTGAACTTTCTGCTGCCCCTAGCACCTTTATGAGGGTTATGACTCATGATTTGCAGCCATTCATTGGGGAATTCCTTGTCTATTTTGATGATATATTTGTCTATAGTAGGCTACAGGCACTCTCCCAAACTGCTCAAGAGTAGATCTTTCTACAATCTAGGTAGCGTTTGGTTCATAGTTGGAGTCGGAATCGGAATCGGAATCGGAATCGGAATCGGAATTCACTGGAATCGGAAACTAAATGCTAAATTCCTCTCTCATGTTTGGTTTGACATAGAATTGGAATCAGAATTGTATTATAGTGTTTGGTATATATAGACATAGAAATTGGAAATGAGTCTAGTTAGTATAAAAAAATAATTCAATTAATTTAATAAGAAATAATAATATTATAAATATAATTTTTAAATAATTTTATTTTATTAAACTATATAATAAATAATTTTTTACAATAAAATGATTTTGATAATCATGTACTTGATTATACTTCGTGTATTATATTGATCATATTTTTTACTATTATTTTGTTTTAACTATATTATAAATATCATATTTTATCTTATATTTTATAAGCATTGTATTTAATATGTGATTTAGTAAATGTAAATAAAATCCTCATAATAATAACACTATAACATAATTTGTTATTTAATATAAAATAATAATATAATAAAACAACCACCATATTATATTTTGTTACACAATATTTTTTTAATTTATATTATATGATAAGTAAACTTTACTATTATATATTTGTATTGATGATATTAGTAATATTAATTAATAATATAATAAAACGACCATCATAGCATTATATTTTATTGCATAATAGTATTTTATTTATTTTTGCATATTGTATAATTAGTAAATTTTACTATTATATATTTGTATTAATGATATTAATAATATTAATTTTATCTTATTTTAAGGTTCTACATAATAATATAATAAATAAATACTCATACCACAATTGCAGCATAGTGTTTTATAATTTAATACTATTCTATTACTTTTTATGTGTTATAATATTATTGTATTTAATGTAAATATTAATAATAATTGTTAAAATATTTTATATTGTAATTTATAATATATTATTATATATTTATATTTAATGATGTCATAATATTAATATTAGATTTATGTAATATATATTATACTATATATAGTATTATATTAATATTATTTTTTATGTTTTTATAGTATATATTTTATTGCATTACATATAATATTACATTATAATATAGACGTGCCTGCGTATATTTAATATAGTATTATATTTTTTTTTTTCCTATACTATATCATTATTAAATTTTATTATTATATATATTTATAATTGATGATAATAATAAATATTTTATTTTATTTTATTTTTAAGATTATAAATAATATTATAATAAATCAATAATCATATCATAAGTATATCATAATGTTTTAACATCTAATATTGTTTGATAAATTTTTATATGTTATAATGTTACTATATATAATAAAAAATATAAATAATGATGGTTTAATATTTATCTTAAAATATATAATGATATCATAATATTAATATTATTTTTTGAATTTGTGTAATATATTATATTATATTGTCTTATATAAATTATCATATTATAATAAATACTCTGTTTCTTGAAATTAGGATTCGATTCTAGAGTAAAAGTTAAGAATCAAAATGTAAGTAAAAAGGGGAATCCCATTCCTATATGGAATGGGAATCGAAATAAGGTTATCGTAAAACAAACGTTAGAAATGGAAGTCAACCATTCCGATCCCGATTCCTGGAGTTGATTCCCAATTATCAAACACCACGTAGATTCTAGGGTGCTTTTTCTTGGTTTTTTGGTTTTTAGGCTAGGTATAGCAGCTGGTCTTGATGAGATTAGAACTATTACGAAGTGGCTTGAGCCTAGGACTATTCTTGAGGTTGATGGCTTTTAGAACTTACTATAGAGATTCATGTGGGGCTTTGGCACTATTATAGTTCATATTACTAATTGTTTAAATGGGAATTTTATTGAACTTTTTTCGCTTCTAGAGCTTTTGGAGAGATTAAGCAAGAGATGACTAAACCACATGTACTTGGGCCTCCAGACTTTAGTAAAGTCTTTGAGGGTTGCTTGTGATGCATTGGGGTATATATTGGTAGGATTTTGGTGGGATACCTTTTTACTAAGAAAATTTTGAAGACTAAACAAAAATACAAAACTTGTGATAAAAAGTTTTATCTTGTTGGGAGATTCCTCAAACATTGGAGATATTATCGTTTACTCTAGACTCCATACTCCTCTTTTTTACCACATGCTTTTTGATATTTGGGTTCACAAAAAGGTTGAGTGCTAAGCATACTAGTTGGGTAGGTTCCTTAACAACTACCCCTTTGTCCTCAAACATTGTTCTAGTGTTTAGTTGTGCTCATTCTTGGTCTCATGTATCCCAAGGTATTGGGACTTTGAGCGTCTGATGTGTTTACAGGGTTTATAGCTTTCTTATCCATGAAGGTCCCATGTTCATGGCACTGGGTTATGCATCTCCCGCACCTTTTCAAATAATTTCATTGTTTAGGATTTGTATGTTGGTTGGTTAGTTGGCTCTTTAAGTAAAGATAAGAAGCATTTGCTGATGGTAGGTTTGTGTAGTAAGAGCCTCTAATGAATCACATTTAGCAAAGTTGTTCTTTAGGGCATTGTTAAATAGCATTGTGATGTGTCACGGGCCGACTATTTTCACACCTTTGTGAAAGGGTCGTGCGGCGCTAGCTAAAGCACTCTTGCTTAACTAGTCAACCTATTGTTTACCAACATTCATCCACAAAACACTTTCATTAGCATTCAATCAAATGGTAGCAGAAACAGTAAGCAATCATGAAAGCAGCAGCAAGCAAGCAGTAAACATTGAATCTACACAATTCATTAACACCACCTCCATTGACATTGTGTTTTTAGCGAGGGAGACAAGTAGGCTAAACACGTTGACAATAGCTAGTGAGTTTTACAATGACTAATGAACACTCACCCTCCCCTTAAAGAGGTTTTTATGTAATTATCATCCTGACACTAGGAAATATCAAAGTGATCGAGGAGTCATACTGTCTTATTTGGCATACAAAGACACTACTAGTAGAAAATAATCCTATACTAGTATTTACATGATGGAAACCCATCTCAAGCACATGAGACAAGCGGTCATAGGCAAGCATAATGCCCTAAACAAGCTTAGCTCGTGACACTCCCCCACTTATGCGGTCGACGTCCTTGTAAACTTGGCGCTAAGTACACTTCAACTTTGTCCATGATCGGTTGCATATCTTCCACAGAAATCCAGCTGATTTCTTTGTCATCAAGGCCTTTCCACTTCACTAGGAACTCCTGTCGCTTCTTCCTTGAGGGTATGAACTCTTTGTCTGTAAGGATATCGTCAACTTCATGTTTGTTAGGTGGCACTGTCTTCAACTCTGCTCTGTTTGACTGACTTCTGCTCAAATCATTGGTGTCGGCGTTGAACAGCTTGAGACAACTGACATGAAACACATGATGCACTTTCGTATGGTTGAAGTGCTGCGGTCTTCTCCCTTGATCTCCCTACTTATTCAACTGCTTATAAGCTTTCTTTAGATAGGCTTGGGCAAACTCGGCATTCTGTCTCCATTCTTTGGTGAAGATGTACGCCCTAGGACTCTTACGTCTGTACGGCTCACCCACTGTGTGAGGTCACAGCGGCTACTGGCCTGTAACAAGCTCAAAAGGGCTCTTTTTGGTTGTTGAGCTCCTTTGGGCATTGCCACAGAATGGAGCCACATCAAGTAGTTGCACCCCATTCTTCTGGTTGTCATTGACAAAATGGTACAAGTACTTTTCTAGTAGCTCTCTGAATCTCTTCATCTGTCCGTTTGTCCGTTGGTGATAACTCGAATAGATATCAAGATGTGACCTAAATATCCTGAAAAATTATGTCAAGAAGTTGTCAGTGAACATTAAGTCTCGGTCACAAAGAATAATTTGGAACACCCCAATGTCTCACAATAGTCACAAGGAACAATTGTGTCATCTCCTTTGCCGAACAGTACTTGTTTCCTCTAAAACAACACCGATGCTCCCAATGGTGCTTTGGAAGGGCAAACACATCCCGCTTCCAATTCATCAAGCTGTTTCCCCAACTCTGCTATCTCTAGAGGCGCCGTCCGACATGGCTCTTTAGCAGTTGGTTTCACTCTTGGCAACAACTCGATCCCATGCTCCACAGTCCGTCATGAAGGCAAATTGTGAGGCAGCTTATCCGGTAACACCTCCTTGTACTCATCCAACACCGCTTGGATGGTCATGGGCTCCAGCTTTTGGCCTACTTGTTCATCTACTACCACCATGGCTAGATGTGTCTACTCACCCTTTCTCAATCCCTCATTGAATTGTATGGCTGAAAGGGACTTCCCTTCATCTCCTTTCGTTGCAACGACTTGCACCATGCACGAGTGATCTCCTATCAGACATAGGGAACCAGCTGAAAGCATCAGCACTGCCCTCGTCCCCCTTAGGAATTCCATTCCTAGAATGACTGGAAAGTCATCCAATGGTACTGCTATGAAATTCGCATGTCCTTACCACCGTCCAAGCTTCTCAATAACTTGTTTGGCTACTCCGAGAGTAGGCTAGGCTACAGAGTTAACTACTTTCATGCGTCCTTTATGCTTCTCTAAGGATAAGTTGAGTCTCCATGCTTCTAGTTGCGAAACAAAATTATGAGTAACACTCATATCCACCATAGCGCGGGTACTCTTCCCATTGATCCTCAAGTCCACAAACATTAGCCTTTTTGCTCGTGTAACTTTTGGTGCTTTCACCTGCTTTTCAAATGCGTTCACCTGCCACATTGCACCTATCCTTGGGGTATCATCCTCTTCCTCCTCGCTTTCCACCACTTGTCCCGAAGGGGAAGCTTGTAAGGCATTGAGTAATCCCTTGTGTTGGCACTCACTCACTCTGTGAGGTCCTCCACACAAGTAGCACCAAATTTTACTCTTCCTTTTTTCATTGGGTGTGTTGAATCCTTTTGATGACGAAGCTTTCTTTGAGGTTCATGATTTAGAGTCGACTCCCCCACTCTTGGGTTTGCCTTTCTTGAAAGACTTTTCACTATTTCCCTCTCTGCCAAACCATTTGGACGAAGCAGTATCATCACCAGCGTAGTAAGTCAAACGTTCCGCAGCAGCTTGTGTAGTAGACAAGTCTTGAACTGTTTGCCTATGAAGTTCAATTCTTGCCCACGGTTTCATTTCCTCTAGAAAATAGAACAACTTGTCATTCTCCGACATATCCCAAATATCCAACATCAAAGAAGAAAATTGTTTCACATATTCCCTGATTGACCCACTTTGCTTGAGGTCTCTCAGATTTTTCCTAGCATTGTACTCAACATTCTCAGGAAAGAATTGGGCCTTAAGCTCTATCTTCAAGTCTGCCCAACTATCGATTACATAGCTTCCATTTTCAATTTCTTTGTACTTGGTACGCCACCACGATTTTGCGTCACCAACCAAGTACATGGTCGTAGTATCCACTTTCACCTGTTCTGAGGCCATCCTCATAGCGCGAAAATACTGGTCCACATCAAACAAGAAGTTCTCCAACTCCTTGGCACCACGGGCACCCACATACGTCCTGGGTTATGGTACCTTGGTCTTGCTAACTCTCGGAGTGTTGGAGTTCCCTATAGCAAGAACCATTAGATTCATCTTTGCATCTAGATCAACCATCCGCAATTGCAAAGTTTCCACTGTATGACGAAAGTCCTCTGACGTCTCACCTAACAAACTTGCTTGATGCTTTTGTGATCCCATCATTTCATCAACAAATTCCCTCATTTGGGTCACCTCCGCAGCCACAGTGTTGGTCGTTGCCTCAGCTTGTGCTTCCAACACGCTGATCCTCTCAGCATTGTTTGGTGCCATGGTCACTTACCAAAGCTTTCCAAATCCCACAACGAAGGTAACTGAATTCTCGTAGCAACTGAACCTTGGCTCTGATACCAAGTGTCATGGGCCGAGTATTTTCACACCTATGTGAAAGGGCTGTGCGGCGTTAGCTAAAGCACTCTTGCTTAACTAGCCAGCCTATCGTTTACCAACAATCATCCACGAAACACTTTCATTAGCATTCAATCAAATGGCAGCGGAAACGGTAAGCAATCATGAAAGCAGTGGCAAGCAAGCAGTAAACATTGAATCTACACAATTCATTAACAACACCTCCATTGACATTGTGTGTTTAGCAAGGGAGGCAAGTAGGTTAAACACGTTGACAATAGCTAGTGAGTTTTATAATGATTGATGAATACTTACTCTTCCCTTAAAGAGGTTTTTATGTAATTATCATCCTGACACTAGGAAACATCAAAGTGACCGAGAAGTCATACTATCTTCTTTGGCATATAAAGACACTACTAGCAGAAAATAATCCTATACTAGTATTTACATGATGGAAACCCATCTCAAGCACACGAGACAAGTGGTCACAGGCAAGCATAATGCCCTGAACAAGCTTAGCTCGTGACATGATGCACTGGCAGCATCAAGGATTTGCAGCCATGAGAGGTAGAAGGGAGGAGAGGGGAAGAAGGAAGAAGGAAGACGTAAGAGAGGAGAGAGGAGATACAAGGTGGAAATCACACATTCAATTCAATTCAAATTCAACGACCTCCTTCTACATGGCTTTCATACTCTTTACAATAAAGCCTCAAAACACATGAATAAACTACATTAAATTACAAGTGTGCCCCTAAAATACACAAGTATTGCAAACAAGCTCTCAACTAATTAAACTAAGCACATAATAAACTACTAATTAAACCCACAATCCCTTAACCCAAATCTTAATTATTCTCCAATGGGAATCTTCCCAAGGTCGTGCCTCTTGTCCCACAAACATGGTTTGTCAGGCTCTATACTGTAATGGGGACATCAAGTTTGTTGGTTACTTTTGGAAGACACTTTTGACGGTGTGCAGCACTAACTTGATGTTTTATTCAGAGTGTCATCCCCAAACTGCTTGATATTTTGTTCGAAGTGTTGTCTCCAAACTGATGGTCAGACAGTTATCAATGATTGCAGTTTGAGTGGTTTTCTTAGATGTTCAGTAGGAGGAAAACAGGCCAGTTCAGACTTTTTGCAACCTAATGTTAAGGTTGCTTATTACAACTCTGCAAATAAGTACACATGTTGGGGTCCTTTTGAGTATCTATTTTGTTACAAGTCTCATACACCAATTGATGTTTTCCGACGCCCATATTCCTGAGCTTGTAGAGTCTTTGTCACATGCATGAGTTGCATGCTGAGGTTTGGTGTAAACTTCCTATGAACAATATGGATTGTGTACTTGCTTTTATGTTTATGGTAGCCCTAGAGAGTTTGATGTGGCTGATAGTGCCATGGTTTGCATTAGACTTGAACGGTACCCAAATTCCCTTAAGAAGCTCCATCTTTGTGCCATTTTCCTATTCCCCTTCTTATAAAACTTGGACCTAATGCATATATGCGTGATTTGCGAATCATATGAAGTATGAATACTAGTCCTGTTTTCAATGTGGAGGACTTGCCACCTTACCAAGGCACCTTTGGGCCACTGTCTTCTAGTGGTCATACAGGTTTTACAGTCATTTAGGCTCCTCCCATTTCCCCACCACGGAAGATACAGGCAAGGCTATTCTTGACAACTAGTTTGTCATTCTCCTCAGGGTTGTTTACACCAATATTTTGTTCAGTGGCAAAAGGCCGTCTTGTTTTAGATGCTACATGATTTACTAAGGATGATGTTTGCAAGATCATTCTCAAGCTGTCCACTGTTATACTGGCATTTGCATTCACTGCTCAGATTCAAGTTCTTTTCATCCAGGGAAGGATGATGGAGGGCAGGAAGCACCATTTAGGCTGCTTATTTGGCTATTTAGAAAATTAGGGTGCATGCACTCAGCTTTGTTTGTTCTGTATTTTATGTTATTTAGGGGTTCACTTGCAATTATGCATTTTTTAGTTGTATGTTGGAGCTGGTTATCAATTTAAATCATAATTTCCCTGTTTCTCTTTTTCCCTTTAACGCACAATAGCTCCTTCCTCCTATTTTTCTCCTTTCCCCCTCCTCTCTATTTTAATATTCTCTTCCCGATTTTTTCTCTCTTACCCTTCTATTTCTCTCTCTTTCCTCTTATCTCCCAACTATCTACATCATTTGGGGATGGAAACTATTGGGGCAACTTGATGCCATGGAAGCAAGAATGATCATATTTTCATAAATTATACTGTATTTTCATTTTTTATTTAGGGTATTTTAGTTGGGAAATATCTTTTCTGTACTATTATTATTTTAGAAAATTGTATTTTTGCTATTTGGGATTCTATTATTATTTTTGTTGTTTCTTACAATGCTTAGAGAGCAACAACAATGACAACAAGAAGCCTCAAGTCCACTAGGTGGGCTCGGCTATATGAACCCTTTTCCAACAATTCACACGAAAGTAATTGGAATTGAATTTATGTTGGATGACCGTCCTCCATCATGTGGTCATCCTCCATCATGTTGTCAAGGATAAAAGTAGGTGACTACCTAGAAAATTCGACAATTTTAAGCCCTTACATTCTGTATTTGTCATGGTTTGTTCGACTCTATACCTGCTGTATTAATGTTTTTTTTATTTCCCCAGCGTGGGGGGAGGTGAGGGGATTTGAACTGGCTTGGAACATATTGCTTTGGGAGTGATATTGGTGGCAGTCAAGCCCAGCCATTCTAGCATGCATTTAATTTAATTGCAGTGCTGTAGGCTAATTCACAGCTATTATTTTAGTTCATCTACAACCTAATGCGTCAAAATTTTTCCGTATTTGGTGATCTGCCCCAGTTGCATTAGGTACTCATCCTTGTTTATTTGCTTTTCACCAGTGACATATATTTCATTGGTGGTTTTGGCACTGTTGCTTGGGTTGATGTAAAGGAGTATGAAGCCCTTAAACCTGATAAAATTGCAGTTGATGGTGGCGAGCAAAATCTAAAGGTGAGCTTTTTGTATTTCTTGGATGGTTTAAATTCAAGAAAGCATGTGTTAGTGCAAGGCTTGATGTATTGTTGGCTCATAACCTAACAGCTTAAGCTTTGGGTGAAAGGGTGACTTAACATGGTATTGGAGCTATGATTGTCTTGCTCATATTTATCTTCTATTTGTTAAATCATACCAATCCCCTTAATAGGCTTTATGTGTCATTGGTTTACCTTTTTCACTTGCCTTTGGGCTACCCTTTGTGCTTGGTATATATTATTTGCCTGCAATCTAACAAATTAAGCTAGGCAAGGTGGTGACAGAACAGTTTGAAAATTTGGTCTTCATGTGGTGTGATTGTGCTTGTTTTCAAGTACTTTGGAGCACAAATGATCTGATTTCTCTCATCTGTAGGAACTGAATGCAATGTTCTCGAAGCCTCTAAAAGAGGTTTTGTCGAGTGAAAGTGAGATAGATGATGCTGCTCTTATATCAATCGACAGCAAGGGAATTGACATCCGAGTCCGTCAGGGTGCTCAGGTATCCCTTGTGCCATTGCCCCTTTTTAGCTTCATCTTTTCTTCCGCATTCCTTCTTTGTTGCTTAAATAGGATTTTATGATTTTCTTTGTTCCTTTGCAGTTTAATGTACAGAGGCTATCATTCGAGGAAGGGCATGCTATTGAAACACTAGAGGAAGCCAAACAAGCTCTTTGGAAACTAATAAATAGCGGTGGCGTTTGCAGTTGGCATAAATAAAGTTGCTTTATATCAAACTCATCCCGTGTTATTTGCCCTTTTATATGTATACAACAACCCCAGCAACAAGGGAGATGAAGCATAAATCGAATTGTTTACTGCACTGGAAAAGTCATACCTTTTTTTGAACTTGTAACATGGAAAAACTTCGAGCATTTTAATATTTTCTTCTCCCCCGCCCACCGCCCCACCCCCCCCCCCCCCCTTTCTTTTATTTCTGAGTATCTCAGAATTGACACAATAAATGTTGAGTCTGTAAAGTTTGGAAATTGGGCGAGCTTGGGTGAATCCTGGAGCGTGTTTATGAAATGGCACATAACTCTTCAACAGCAGCTAGTGCATGAGTGGCTAGAATGGATTTTGCAGCAGGCATCTGCATGGTTTATCCTTGTAGTCAGTATTGTTCATTATGGCCTTTCTAAATTGTTATGGACTGTTTGGGTCTTCGCAATAATACCTGGGGTTTCTTACCTGGAAAATCATATTAAATAGAGAAATCATTGACACTGAGATGAAAGGTTCAGTCATAACCAAGTTCTTAAATTTTGATTTCAACTTAAATTTAGAAGCTCCAAGAGGATGAAAATTTTGATTTTGATGACGATTTCCATTTCAACTTGAAAAACAATGGAAATTAATAAAAAATGTACAAATTTCTTTTATGAAACTTTAGAAATAGTTAGTACATATGATAATATAAGTTCTAGGATTAACCCATTATAAATTATGTCTGTTGTGTGAGATATAATAGTTGTAATATATTCTACACATCAAACATATTCATAATTTAAAATGTACAACAAACATGGTTCATATAAATGAAACTCATAAATTAATTAAATATTATTTATGATGCAAAGAAAGATAATTGATTTTGATGAGTTTTTCTCTTATTTTGAATGGTGGAAAAAATGATTTTAATTGCAGTTTAATGGGCGGGTCACGGGTTGACCCGTTTATAAATGGGTCAACCAGGTTTGGGTCGGGTCACCCAATGGTTGACCCGTTTATTTGGCTCCTATTCCTCTATATATATTACACATTAACCTTAAACCCTAAATTTCCTTGTGGCCGCGGCTACCTCCTGCTAGCTTTCACTACCCTCGTCCCTTCTGCTTCGTCGTGTGGGAGATGGGCGGCCATCTTCATCAATCATCATCCGGTTGCAGACTTGCAAAGTTACAATATCCTTCCCTCTCTCACAAAATCCCAATCCCGACTCCACGGCTTCACCTCTCTCTCGCAAATAGTCTCCTCTCCTACGGCATATCCTCTCGCCTCTCAAGCCCTCGACTCTCGCTCTTTACTCTCGCAATCGCAATCTTACAACCTCGCAGGTGACAGGTCAGTTCGAACTTCGACTTCACAGTTCTCCACTCATGTCTGGTCTGATTTGCCATAACAAATCTGCTCATTCTCTGGACTCGCCGTCGTCTCCATCCCAATTTTCGTCTCCGTCTCCAGCTGACTCACGGTCATTCAGGCTTTACTGGCTTAGTGATTTACTGATTTTGTTTGAATCTGATAAGTGAGGAAGTCGAGAGAGAGAGAGAGATTTGTTTGAATCTGATAAGTGAGGAAGCCGCGAGAGAGAGAGAGAGAGAGAGAGAGAGAGAGAGAGAGAGAGAGAGAGAGAGAGAGAGAGAGAGAGAGAGACTTTGAGAGAGAGTGAGTGAGGAAGCTTGATACCCCTTCTGGGCCCTTCAACCGTGAGCTGTAATTTGGGACTTTAATTTTTTAAATAAATAAGAGAGAGATGTGCTGTAATTTGGGGTTTTAAAATTTTAAAATAATATATTTTTTTTTAAATGGGTAACCCGCGATCCGCCCGTTTATTAAACGGGCGGGTTAGGGTTTATATGATTAGTACCCGTTTAACCTTGACCCGTTAAAGACCCAATCCGTTTATGACCCGGCCCGTTGGCGACCCGCCCGGACCCGGCCCGCCCGCCCGTTGGCGACCCGCCCGGACCCGGCCGGCCCGCCCGTTTTGCCACCCGGGAACTAAAAGGTAAACGAGAAAAGAAACTAGCTTAAATTTTTTGTATTTTTCATAAAATAATATGTTTTTAATAGATATTTCTCGTAATAATGGAATCAAAAAAGTATTTTCTTTAGGTGATTCAATTTATAGAATTGAGTTTTCACCAATGGTTAGATTTCAAAAATTAAATTGTTAAAGAAAAATGCATTTTTGACTAAAGTTCAAAATGTAAATGTGTTTTCAAAATTTTTTTTCTTTAATCATAAGTTATAGTGGCCTTCCACTTTATTTGTAAACAACGAATTATAACAATGACCATATGCTTCCCCTATTTATCTTTATTTCTTACAGATATTTGAGTATTATAAAGCTACAATTGTGAATTTAGGTTTCTTATTTCCCACACCCAATCCTTAAACACTTGCTTTTCTTCTAAAGTTTTCCTCAATTGGTGAAATAGTTGTTTAGTGTTTTTTTTTTCCTTTTGTGCTTATTGAAGAGATTGTTTGAAATTTTGGTGTCTATGTCTTTCCTTTGGAAAGGTCAAACCAACTACGTGTGTATGTGCAAGTGTTTATTAATTTATTGAATATACTAATATTCCATATTTCCTAAATAATATAATTCAAAATTTCCAATAATATTGTTAGTTTATGACAAGTAAGTGTCTTCATAATCTTTGAAACACTTGTTCTTCTTGGAAAGATATCCTTTGTATTAGGGAGAGTAGCCATTTTGGGTTGAAAGAGTTAAACCAACTATCAAGAGGGGGTGTTTTTTTTCTTCAAAATTTTGTTAAATACACTAATGCACTACTATTCATCAATTATTTCTAATTAGCAAACTTTATAATATGTTGTAAATGAGTTTATGACCAGTAAGTAGCGTGTTCACAATTCTTAATTTTTTTCTTATATATTTTCACTAGATACGAAAGAAGGGAATAGGAACGTATATAAACTTACTAGAGTTAAAGAAAGAAAGTGCAAGGACAATGTTAATAAAGGATAAGGATGATGGTGTCTTTGTTAAAAAAGAAGACATAAAAGAGAGATGGCGAAACTACTTTACTAAATTGTTTAATGAAAATCATATTGAAAGCTTGAACTTAGAAGTACCAAATGGGAAAAAAATTAAAAATCAGAGATTTTGTTGACTTTTTGGGTCATATCTTGTTTTGATTATGATAAATACAAATTATCTTACTTGTGCATTGAGTATGTGTGCAGGATTATCACTTTGCATGCACGGATGGTAAGAATTAAATAGAAGCCAAGCTAAAATTCAACATCACCTGACATATGATATGACAATACGAAGTGCAAAAGGAATGAAGACATTGTCTATATTGTGTTGTAAAAACATTTAAGTTTTGGGTCTGTAATATTTTAATATGGTTTGTAATAACTGCATCTACATGCATGATAAGGATGAATGCTCAAGACCATAGTTTGACCTTAGGGATCACCCTTCGGTCGATCGATGCCGGATTTTTTTTCGGTCGGCTCTCAAAGACCTTAGATTGACCATAGGTCCCAAAATATTTCATGAAAAAGTCTCCCATATCTTAGAAGTAATAATCATATGAATAGGGGTGACTTCAAAAGAAAAATAGGACTTAAATGCACAATCTTTGTGTGTTCGGTCGACCGAACCAGAACACACATAGATCTTCGATCGACCGAACTTCCTCTGGGTCAAAAAAGTTGACCATTTAGTCGACCGAACCAGAATGCACATAGACCTTCGGTCGACCGAACCTACCCAGGGTCAAAGGTTTGACTATTTGGTTGACAAATCTCAAAATGAACATCAATGCCCATGTCGACCGAACTAGCACGTGGGGAAATCCCAATGCACTGGTCGATCGAACTTGAAGTTGAAAAATGGTCTAGTCAACCGAACATCCAAATTCGGTCAACCAAATTTAACCTAGTCGATCGAACCTCGGATCACTCAAAATCGCCTACATTACGGTCGACCATATTCATAGTTGAAAAAAACCATAGTCGACTGAACCTCCTAAAGTGGTCGACCAAACCCTCAATACAATCGACCGAACCTCTCGTGTTGCCTAATTTTTACCAAGGTAAAACTGGGTTATTTTTAATTAAATTGGATTATATAAAACTCATCTGCCATACATTGATATTAATTTATTCCCACTTACTGAGAGGTGTTTCACCACAAGAATTCAAACATTTCAGGAGATCCAAAGAGACAAGCGGAGAGAGCTCCAAGGTAGAGGAGGTTGTGGTACTACCCTAGTTTCAGGGTAAGTATTCGAGCTGAGAGATATGTTTTTGTGTAATCCCTAGGACGTATGATGACTTTTGGGGATATTTGTATAGTTATGTGTTGATGGATGATTAGAACGCTAGTATTGTTGTTGGATGTATGTATATATATAGATGCTTCCACTATGTAGTATGATATGTTTGAAGATTGTTGTACCTGGTGCCACTTTGAGTATTACAGGGTACTATAGTGTATTTTATACAAATATTATGGATGGAGTATCGCACAGGGCATTACAGTTAGTATCAGAGTTTATTATGTTGAAAAAAAATTATATAGCAGAATTTTCGAGTCCTAATAGAATCTCTGCTCAATGTAGTAGATCGGGTCACATAACACGAGATTGTCATGTGCAGTTGGGCAATTCTCCCGCTCTTAGACAATTCCAGGGAAATAACCAGACACCCGACGCGGCCAGCAGAGGAATATTGCACAAGAGCGGGTTTATGCACTAACACCAGGAGACACAGAGGGGGCAGACGATGTGGTGGCAGGTACTATTATTATGGATTCAATTAAAATTGTTATTTTATTTGATTCAGGGGCCACACATTCGTTTATTTCTTAGGAGTATATTAAACTATGTGGGATAGAACCTAAAGTGGGATAGAACCTGAAGTATTGGATGCTGAATTACCTATGACCACACCGACAAGAGTAGTAGTGGTTTGTAGGAAGGTGCTTAAAGGCTATCCAGTGGATATTCAGAGAAGAGTGCTACCAGCCGATCTCGTAGTGTTGGTTATGCATAAGTTCGATGTGATTTTGGGGATGGACTGGCTAGCTGCTAATTATGCCAGCATTGATTGTCATAAAAAAGAGATAGTATTCAGACCTCCTGAGGAGCAAGAGTACAGATTTGTGGGGTCGGGCGTACGCTCCTCGCCACAACTAGTGTCAGCTATTTAAGTGAGGAGGCTACTCCTGGATGGATGCCAGGGGTATATAGCTTGTGTAAAGGAAATGCCAGGGGGGGAATTGAAACTTGCAGATATTTCGATAATGAGGGAATTTTCAGATGTATTTCTAGAGGAGTTACCTGGATTACCTCCTGATCGTGAAATTGAATTTTCTGTTGATTTACTTCTAGGGACAATGCCGATATCTAAAGTTCCTTATAGAATGACTTTAGCTGAATTAAAAGAATTAAAGGAGCAGTTGTAGGAATTATTGGATAAGGGATTTATCAAACCTAGTGCATCGCCCTAGGGAGCACCAGTTCTGTTTGTAAAGAAGAAATACGGGATGATGAGGATGTGTATTGACTACAGTGAGATAAATAAAGTGACAGTTAAGAATAAGTATCTTCTTCCCTATATTGATGATTTGTTCGACCAACTTCAGGAAACACAGGTCTATTCCAAGATTGATGTTCGATCAAGATACCATCAGGTGAAAATTAAATCAGAAGATGTTCCAAAGACTGCTTTCTGAACCAAGTATGGTCACTATGAGTTCTTGGTTATGCCTTTCGGACTAACCAATGCTCCTGTAACATTTATGGATCTAATGAACAGAGTTTTCCATGAATACCTAGACTAGTTCATGGTGGTTTTCATTGATGATATTCTTGTCTATTCGAAGAGTTTTGAGGAGCACGAAACTCATTTGGGGATGGTTTTACAGGTGTTGAGAGAAAGGAAGTTTTACGGTAAACTCAAAAAGTGTGAATTTTGGATAGAGAAAGTTACATTCCTTGGACATGTAATATCTGGGGATGGTATCTCTATAGATCCAAGCAAGATAGAAGCGGTAGTGAATTGGGCAAGACCGAGGAATGTTCAGAAGATCAGAAGTTTCTTAGGTCTGGCAAGATACTACCGGCGGTTTGTGGAAGGTTTTTCCAGATTATCGAGTCCTCTGACACGGTTAACGAGGAAAAATATGAAATTTGATTGGATTAATAATTGTGAATGAAGTTTCAAGGAACTGAAACAATGACTTGTCACTACTCCAGTTTTGACCATTCCATCAGGAAATGATGGTTTTGTGATTTATAGTGATGCGTCTCAAAAAGGGCTGGAGTGTGTTCTGATGCAGCAGGGAAACGTTGTGACGTACGCTTCTAGACAACTTAAGGAATTTGAAAAGAACTACCCTACGCATGATATGGAGTTGGCTGTAGTGGTGTATGCATTAAAAATCTGGAGGCATTATCTGTATGGTGAGAAGTGTGAAATATTTACAAATCATAAGAGTTTGAAATATTTCTTCACGCAGAAGGAGTTAAATGTGAGGTAGAGGAGATGGCTAGAATTAATAGAGGATTACGACTGCATTATCAGCTACCACCCAGGAAAGGCTAATGTGGTAGCTGATGCCTTGAGTTGGAAGTCAATGAGTGTCTCAGTATCAGTAGTGGTGGTGCAACATCATATCAAAATGGATTTAGAGAAACTTGGTGTGGAGCTGGTAGAGGGAAATCACTAGGCATTTATTGCTAATCTGGTACTTCAGCTGACTTTACTGGAGAGAATTAAGATTGCATAGATGCAAGGTGCAGAATTGGTAAAGATTAGAGATAGAGTGCAATGTGGACAGGGAGTCGATTTTAATATCTTAGGTGATGGAGCTTTGAGGTATTGTTCCAGACTGTGTGTACCTGATGATGCTAGAATTAAAAAGACAATTTTGGAAGAGGCGCATTGTTCTCTGTATACTGTACATACAGGAAGTACGAAAAATATATAGAGATTTGTAGGAATCTTTCTGATGAAGCAATATGAAAAGAGAAATTTCTAGTTATGGACTGGTGCCTGGAAAGCCCAGTTCAAAAATATGCTCCTCTACACTTGTAGAGAAACACCCCTAGATCGTTGTGGTGACTTCCGATCATCGATTCGAACGACGAATGGCGAGAAATCATAGAGAGAAGGGATGAGGGCACATGTTAGAGAGAGAGAGAGAGAGAGAGAGAGAGAGAGAGAGGAGAGAGAGAGAGTGAGAGAGAGAGATTAAGTTTCTTAATGAAGAAGCAACTTAAAAATATATTTATAAGTCGTTGATCTAACAGAATTTTCCGACAAAATAGAGCCTTTGTCAACGAACTATAGAAGACGTTCATTGATGAAAGAAGGGGTTCATCGATGAACTGTATGCCTAAAATTCCTCTTGGTATCTCGTTGTCGACGATGCCTAAATTTCGTCGATGAACCACAAAAGGACATTCATCGACGAAAGCATAGAATTTGTCGACGAACTGCTGCTTGCCTTTTAAAATTTTCCCTTTTTTTCCCTTTTCTTTATTTATTTCCTTATTTTCTAGGTTCAAGTTCCTACAATATCCCACCTTATAAAAATTTCATCCTTGAAATTTACTAATTGATTTCCATTACATCCCTTGAACTATCACTGCTCTGTTGATCTGACTCTAAGAAGAGCCAGCGGCCACCCACATAGCAGTCTCGTCCCAAATTTATTAATTACCCTCACTTATGGCGAAGGAATACCGAGGTTACATATACTGTGTTTGGTGATTACAATATCCATACAAAATTATCCTAGAGACCATCCATAAACCAAAACAATAAACTACAAAATCTAAACAAACCTACTCTAAGAAACATATATACAAAGCCAACACTTACCTACCACTCTACTTTCTTGTTCAACGCTGGGCCTCTCCAAATAGCTGTGGATACTTTTGATGTATTTTTGTCTCTGATTCCAATGATGCTTCCCCACTGCATGATTACGCCCAGGTACCTTTACAAGCGGAATCCTTTTTGTATGCAGCTCCTGCTCCTTATAGTATAGAATCTGAACCGGTATCTTCTCATATGCCAAAATGTCCCCGAACTCTAAAGACTCATAACAGATCACATGCAAAGGATCCAGAATGTACTTCCTTAGCATAGACACGTGGAACATGTCGCGAATGCTAGACAGTGTTGGGGGCAATGCTATTCTGTATGCCACCAAACCAACTCTCTCCAGAATCTCGAATGATCCAATGTATCTAGAGCTTAGCTTCCCTTTTTTTCCTAAATCTCATTACCCCTTTCATTGAAGAAATTCTCAAAAATATGGCATCACCTATATCGAACTCCAGCTCTCGCCAGCGTGTATCCGCATAGATCTTCTTCCGACTTTGTATTGTCTTAATTCTTTCTATGATAAACTGAACCTTCTTAGAGATCTGCTGCACAAGCTCCGGCCACAAAATTTGTCACTCACCGACCTCGTACCAATACAACGAAGATTGGCACCTCCGACCATATAGTGCCTCATATAGAGCTATCCTGATACTAGCCCTTTAACTGTTATTATATGCAAACTCAACTGACGACAGATATTTAATCCAACTACCCGCAAAATCCAGTACACATGCCCGCAGCATATCCTCTAGAATCTGGATGGTCCTTTCTAATTGACCATCAATCTGCAGGTGAAAAGCAGTATTGAAAGTGAGTTGAGATCCCAAATCTTCTTGTAGACTCTTCCAAAATTGGGAAGTAAACCGCGGGTCTCTATCTGAAATGATAGACATTGGCACCCCATGCAGTCTGACTATCTCCTGCACATAGAGCTATGCCAGCCTATTCATAGAATAACTGACTTTAATTGGGATGAAATGGGGAGTCTTTGTTAGCCTTTCAACAACTACCCAGATAGCATTCTATCCCTTAAGTGCCAATGGCAGTCCCGTGACAAAGTCCATGGAAATGTGCTCCCACTTTCACTTAGGAATGAGAAGTGGTTGCAACGTCCTGCTGGCCTCTGGTGCTCGGCCTTCACTTGCTAACACGTCAAACACTGCTCAAAAAAATGAGCGATCTCTCTTTTCATGCTAGACCACCGGAAAGATTCTTGCAAATCTTTGTACATCTTTGTGCTCCCTGGATGTACTATATATAGAGAGCTATATGCCTATTCTAGGATGGTTCTTTTAATCTCAGCAATATTCGCTACGTATATCCTGGTGTGAAATCTCAACACCCCATCGTCTGAGGCATTGAAATTTGCATTCAACCCACTCTATGCTCCACTCACAATCTCTGCCAACTTTGCATCTTTCATCTAAGTTGTTTTGATCCTTTCCCGTAAGGTCGATTGCACTACCTGGCTAGCAATGAATACATGATGATTTCCTTCCACTAACTCCACACCCAACCTTTCTAGGTCCATTATGATCTGATGCTGAACTCCAATTGCTGAAACTGACATAGGCACTGACTTCCAACTCAAAGCATCAGCTACAACATTAGCTTTTCCTGGGTGGTAACTGATGGTACAGTCATAGTCCTTTATCAACTCAAGCCATCTCTGCTACCTTATGTTTAACTCCTTTTGAGTGAAAAAGTACTTAAGACTCTTATGGTCGGTAAAGATCTTGCATCTTTCACCTTACAGGTAGTGCCTCCATATCTTTAAAGCATAGACTACTGCTGCCAATTCCATGTCATGCGTCAGATAGTTCTTCTCATACTCCTTTAGTTGACGAAAAGCGTACGCGATAACCTTTCCCTGTTGCATTAAGACACACCCAAGTCACTTCTTAGATGCATCATTGTAGATCACAAAACCACCCTCTCCTGATAGAATGGTCAATAATGGGGTAGTAACTAATCACTGCTTCAGTTCTTGAAAACTCTGCTCGCACTCACTATACCACTCAAACTTCATATTCTTCCTCGTGAGTCATGTCAGTGGACCTGATAGTTTAGAAAAACCTGCTATGAACATGCAGTAATATCCTGCCAGACCCAAGAAACGTCTAACCTCATGCACGTTCTTCGGTCTCGCCCAATCCACTATAACTTCTATTTTGCTCGGGTCCACTAAAACACCTTCCTTGGATACTACATGTTCTAGAAATGCCACATGCTCTAACCAGAATTCGCATTTCAAGAACTTCGCAAATAACTTCTTTTCTTTAAGAACCTGAAGTACCAACTTCAGATGAGTTGCATGCTTCTCAAAACTTCTTGAATAAACCAGGATGTCATCGATGAATACAACCACGCACTGATCTAAGTACTTGTGGAACACCCTGTTCATTATGTCCATGAACGCTGCAGGAGCATTAGTCAATTCGAAAGGCATAACTAGAAATTCATAGTGGCCATACCTAGTACGAAAAGTCGTCTTTGGTACGTCCTCTGATTTCACTCTCACCTGATGATACCCAGATCGCAGAACGATCTTGGAGAAGACCTATGTGCCCTGTAACTGGTCGAACAGATTGCTAATTCAGGGTAACGAGTATTTATTCTTTACTGCCACTTTATTAATCTCTCTGTAGTCAATGTACATCCTCATCGACCCATCCTTCTTCTTTATAAACAACACCGGTGCCCCTTAGGGTGATACACTTGGCCTAATAAACCCTTTGTCAAGAAGTTCTTGCAATTGCTCTTTTAACTCTTTTAGTTTAGCTAGAGTCATTCTGTATGGAGCCTTAGAAATAAATGTTGTCCTTGGAAGCAACTCAATGGCAAACTCCACCTCACGATTAGGAGGCAATCCTAGTAAATCTTCTAAGAAAACATCAAAGAACTTCCTCACCACAGGAATATCCTCCAGCTTAAGTTCCTCCCTCAGGGCTTCTTTCACAAATGCTAGGTACCCCTGGCATCCCTCTAGGAGTAGCCTCCTTGCCTCAATGGCTAAAAGGATCCGTGGTGCAAAACGCACACACGACTCGACAAATATAAATTCCTGCTCCCCAGAAGGTCTGAACACTACCTCCTTCCTATAGCAGTCAATACTCACGTAGCTAGTTGCTAACCAATCCAATCCCAGAATGATATCAAAATTGTGCATATCAAAGACAATCAAGTTAGCAGACATCATTCTCCCATGAATCTCCACTAGGAAATCTTGAATTACTTTACTACACACTACCACTGACATTGTCGGTGTGACCACCTCTAACTCGGTGTCTAACAATTGTGTTTCTATCTCGTAGAACTTCATCAATCCTCACGATACGAAAGAATGCATCGTACCTGAATCAAACAATACAATGGAACTATTTTACAAAATGGAAATTGTACCTGTCACCACATCACCGATGTTCTTAGCGTCGCCAGGAGTTAAGGAATACACCCGCGTTAGGGTTGTACCCCTCGGATAGTTTTCGCGTGGTGCTTGATTACCTCTTTGATATGGCTGTTGTGAAGGTGCATCGCTCTATGTGCGTAGCAATCTCACGCAAAATGGCCAGGCCTACCCCACCAAAAGCAACCACCTAACCCTGCCTTGCACTCTCCTGAATGCCTTTTTTCGCACGTAGGGCAATCAGGGCATGAAGAGGCACCCTGAAATGCTCTACCACCCGTATCTCGACGCTGGTCTCTGCCACTACCATACCTCCTCCAACGACCTTGCCTCGCCCTCGTATGTGAACTAGAAGGCATCAACCTCTTCTTCGGGTTCTGAGCCACTACATCCTCTTGTTAGCTCGCCTCTACCACAACGGTCTTATCCACCAGTGTAGTGAACTTCTGCACCTACAACACAGCCACCTGCTTTATAATTTCCTGCCTCAGACCCCTCTCAAACTTCCAAGCCTTCGTGGACTCATCAGGTACAATGTAAGGAGCAAAACGTGCTAGCTCTACAAATTGGGCGGCATATTGCTGAACAGTCAGCTATCCCTGAGTCAGGTTCAGGAACTCCTCTACCTTTGCTTTCCTAACATAGGCTGGAAAATATCGATCAAATAAAACCTCTCTAAAGTGGCTCCACATCATCTCCACTGGTACGAGTCTCTGCTCCTCAAATAGTTTTGCTGCTTCCTACCATCTTTCAGCCTCTCCAGTCAGCTTAAACGTGGCGTAAAGCACCTTCTGCTCATCGGTGCATCGCAGTACAACCAAGATCTTTTCAATCTCCCGCATCCAGTTCTCTACAAGAATCGAGTCGGTACTTCCCGTGAAGGTAGGAGGCTTCAGGTGAGTAAACTGATCGATAGAACCTCCTAGCTCTGTGATGGGACGATCCTGCCCCTAAGAACTGCGCATAACCTTGGCCATAAACTGCATGGAAAAGCCATTGTAGAATCACTGCCACCCTCATGGGTAGCCCCCTCATTGCTACTTCCTCTAGTAATAGCGTTACTGTCCTTGGGATCCATCCTGAAGAGAGAACCAAACGAATTTAGAATTCTAATATCCTAACATGATTAGTGCAATTATAACACTAAAATATTTACTTTCAATAAATTTCAAATACTGGCCTAACTCCTTTCCCCTAATTCACGACATACTTTGCCAATTTCATATTCCCGTTCTAATTTTCAAGTTCCTACCCTGCCATTTGGAAACAAAACCATCAATGGATTGCCGTGGTTTTCTGAACCCGTTGACTGATCCAAAAAAACACAGAAGTCCGCCAAGGGATTTCTGCCTCCAGGCTTACGAAGCAAAGCTCAACGTTCCTATTCTACCCATTCCTATCCCTGTCCTACTTGAACCTATACTCAGGTAAGATCATTTGACTTAGGCTGCAGAACCTAACAACCTAGACTCTGATACCACCTGTAGCACCCCTACCTGCCAAGTGGCCCAGAGTGCTAGTAAAACATACATACATACATATACACACACACACACACACACACACACACATATATATATATATATATATATATATATATATATATCTGATACCACCTGTAGCATATATAAATGCAACCCGCCCTAACGAGGAAATCCCAGGGGAACCTGCCATTACTAAAATTAAACCATACAACGGAAGATTTCTAAAAAATTCAAACACTTTACCAGAGTTCTATTTGTTACCAAATACATACACACCACTATCTGTCTACATATTACAATCCCAAACTAACAAAATAAGATATCTGGTATCTCACCAGCTCTGATAACCACTCCCAAAAGTCCCAGCCCTGAGGCAAGCTAGGTACGGTTGCCTAAAGGACCTGAAAAAGAAAATAATTGTATAATGGGGTGAGACATTTCTCAGTAAGACGTATTATATTAGCATCATTGTGTGGCAAGCATGAGTTCTTATGAATATAAGATTTCCATCATTTAACAGTATATGAAATGGCATTTTATAACTGTACTATATCTGAAAATACATAATATCATAATAATAAATTTTCGGCTCAATATAGCCCATTTTATAGTAAATTTGCCCATATATGCAAAAAATATAAAATCTGGACTGTTGTATTAGTGTCGTCACGCTATCATAAACTCATACGACATGCTTCCCCCATGACGGGTTGTGCGGCTCAAAGGTTGGACTCAACATATGGCCGACCGATCATTGCCGAGTCAGAAAAGGTAGTAAGTACAATTGTGCCTACCTATGGTCATCCGTAACTGCATCGGATGGGGCTCCCCGACACTTTCCTTGGGGAAGAACTGTGCCCAGATTACTAATCGTCTATCCATCATCACACTATCATCCCAATATGATTGCACTCCTTACCAACATATAGCTACGGTACCGTACTCGATATATCACATCTTATATTCACAGGGCTTTAGAATCATATATGGAAATTTACATAATAAAATTATATTATATCTCATTTTATATGAAACTTGTCATTTAATAACTCTCGACCCCCGACTGTTATATCAAATCTTGGCCCTCGGCTGTCATATTAAATCTCGGCCCCTGACCGTCATATCAAATCTCGGCCCCCGACCGTCATATCAAATCACAGTCCCCGGCCATCATATCATACTGTGTATTATAAGTAAAAATATTCTGCTCGTATATACCATTTGAAAACCGTTCTCATGCCACACAATTTTTATCTGATAAATCAAAAATAAAATAAACTGACGAGGAAACATACAAGTTGCTGAAAATAGGGGTATGAGCATCTTTAGGATTTTTTTTAACTCAAACTACGTATTTTTATAGAAAATAGGAGACGTTCAACCCATTCCCATTAATATCCCCAATAATGTATAATAGTCGAAACCACCATTTTATATACCCGATTAGTTTATAAAATCATATATATTGCAAATTAATTTGTCCATATTTCAAAATTAACTGACATAATATAATCCCCTTACTTGGCTTACTGGGAACCGTAAATCCACGCCCTGCAGCGTTCGAAGATCAAAACCTTGAAATTACATTTTCCCCAAATTAATCAACTCAACCCACAGAATATTTCTCCTTTAGCATTTCCTAGGCCCCATATACTCCAAATTAATAATAAAACCCTAAAATACCCTACTTACCTTGGTTTTGGAGTGGTGCCTAGAAAGTCTAGTTCAAAAATTCGCTCCGCAAGACTTGTAGAGAAACACCCCTAGATTCTCGTGGTGACTTCCGATCTTTGATTTGGGCGATGAACTACGAGAAATCGTAGAGAGAATGGGTGAGAGTGCGGGTTAGAGAGAGAGAGAGAGAGAGAAATATTAAGTTTCTTAATGAAGAAGCAACTTAAAAATCTATTTATAGGTCGTTGGCCTGACACAATTCATCGATGAAATGGAGCCTTTATCAACGAACTACAGAAGGACGTTAGTCAACGAAAGAAGGGGTTCATCAACGAATCGTATGCTTGAAATTCCTCTCGATATCTCTTCGTCGATGACGCCTGAATTTCGTCGAAGAACCACAGAAGGACATTCGTCGATGAAAGTAGAGAATTCGTCGACAAACTGCTACTTGCCTTTAAAATTTTTCTCTTTTTCCCTTTTCTTTATCTATTTCCTTATTTTTCAAGTTCGAGTTCCTACACAACATCATATAAAAATGGATCTAGAAAGGCTTGGTGTGGAACTGGCAGGGGGAAGCCATCAAGCATTCCTTGCAAGTTTAGTAGCTCAATCCACTTTACTAGAGAGGATTAAGACTACTCAAATGAAAGATACAGAGTAAGTAAAGATTGTGGATAAAGTACAGAGCGGGCTGAAGATAGATTTTAATATCTCAAATGATGGAGCTTTAAGGTTTCATACCAAACTATGTGTACTTGATAATGCTGAAATTAAAAGAACTATTCTGGAAGAGGCACATCGTTCCCTCTATACAGTTCATCTAGGAAGTTCTAAAATAATCCTTTTTTTCTGGAGTGATATGAAAAGGGAAATTGCTCGGTATATAGAGCAATGCTTGACCTCTCAACAAGTCGGAGCATCAAAGACCAACAAGACCATTGCAACCACTTCATATTCCCAAATGGAAGTGGGAGCATATCTCCATGGACTTCATCACAGGGTTGCCAACAGCACTGCATGGGCAAAATGCCATTTGGGTAGTAGTTGACTGGTTGACAAAGACTACCCACTTCCTTCCAATCAGGGTTAACTACTCCATGAATAGGTTGGCAGAATTGTACATTCAGGTGATAGTTAGACTTCATGGCGTGCCAATATCTATTGTATCAGACTGGGACCCATGGTTCACGTCCCAATTCTGGAAGAGCTTATAAAGAGCCTTGGGATCCTAGTTGACTTTTAGCATGACATTTCAGCCCCAGATTGATGGACAGTCAGAAAGGACCGTTCAGATATTAGAAGATATGTTATGGGCTTATGTGTTGTACTTTAGGGGTAGTTGGATCCAGTATCTACCACTAGTGGGGTTCGCTTATAATAATAGCTACCAGGCCAATATAGAGATGGCACCATATGAAGCATTATATGGTCGGAGGTGTCGAACTCCACTATACTGGGATGAAGTTGGTGAAAGGCAAATTCTGGGGCCAGATATTGTACAACAGACCTATGAGAAAATTAGGCTTATTCAGAAAAGAATTAAAACAGTTCAGAGTCGACAGAAAAGTTACACAAATACCCGCCGATGAGCACTAGAATTTGGTGTAGGAGATAATGTATTTTTTAAAATTGCACCAATGAAAGGAGTGATGAGATTTGGAAAGAAGGGTAAGTTAAGCCCTAGGTATATTGGGTCATTTGAGATACTGGAAAGAATCGGTCCACTTGCTTACAGGTTAGCGTTACCCCCGACACTATCTACGATCCATGATGTGTTCCATGTATCTATATTGAAAAAGTACATCCTAGATCCTTCACATGTGATAAGCTACGAGTTCTTGGAGCTCAAAAATACTTTATCTTATGATGAAGTTCTGGTTCAGATCTTAGACCAGAAAGAGCAGGAATTATGCACCAAGAAGATCTCGCTGGTAAAAGTGCTTTGGCATCATCATGCAGTTGACATATAATGTAACAGTTCAGGTAAGTCTTCGTTTGTATGTAAGCAGGCTTCGTGGAGGTCAAGTAGTTGAGTGTAATTAATTGTAAATCTAAATGTGATGGTTTTTATGTTAAGTGATTTTGAAAGAATTTTGATTTGATTATTGTAACCTCCCAGAGCCGTTTATGTAGTCACGGTGTTCCTCCACCACAAGTGAGGGTAATTAATAAAATTTCAGTGAATTTTCCAAAAGTAGTATAAGTGTAAGTAGAAAATCGGTTTGATACAAGACCAAACCGTTGACAGTTTTGGGTGTAACGCCTCGATCCGCTCTGGTATTGTTTTCCACTGTACACTAAAGTCTACAGTACCTAGAAACCTAGGCTCTGATACCACAATGTAATGCCCCAAAAATTCTGGCTATTCTTTTTTAATAAATTTCGATACCACTAACTGTAAACAACGTCAACCCGGCCCCAAAGTGGGATACCAGGGAAACTCCTGTCCATATTCACGTCCTATCTATGCAGCGGAAAACATAACACATCAAACTTTATATACAATACCAGAGTGCTAGAGTCTCTAAAATATACATACAAACTTTCCAAAAATCCATCAGAAATCTCAGGGATTTTCGAACATAACCCCAAACCCCAAAATAAACACATACTCTATATTCCTGAAACTACACATGAAACTACACATCCAATATCTCGAAACTCGCTTCGTGTGGCTACCTGGATTACCTAAATATTTAAGATTCCTGGGGTGAGACACCTATTAGTAAGACGGAATAAGTTATACCGGTGTGTGGCAGATGAGTTTTACACAAATAACATAACTGTTAATTCAATTTGAAACTGAAATAGCAATTTAATACAAATATGTAGCACAACTCACACTCACGCCATTTAAAATACACATTTTCTATTTGAACATACTTCTAGTTGTACTTCATAGTTTCTATTTCTGTAAATATATGTATATATCTATATACATAACTGTGAAAACTTCCCTGGATGGACAACTGTAATCATGAATTAATCTCGCATGATTGGCTTGTGCGGCCCGTTGGCTGGACCTAACCGTGGTTGGCCTACCAAGTTAAAGCTAACTTGTAGGGTACTAGACCCACTTTATCCAATATCTCAAATGGTCCAATAAACCTAGGGCTCAGCTTACCCTTATTCCCAAATCTTATAATTCCTTTCATTGGTGCAATTTTCAAAAATACATGATCCCCCACACCAAACTCTAACTCTTGCTGGAAAGTATCTGCATAACTTTTCTACCGACTCTGAGATACTTTGATTCTGTCTTTGATAAGGTTGACTTTATCATAAGTCTCCTGGACTAACTCGAGTCCCAAAATTTGTCTTTCACTAATTTCATCTCAATATAAGGGAGATTGGCACCTCCTACCATACAACGCCCTATTTGGTGTCATCCCAATGCTGGCCTAATATCTGTTATTATATGCAAATTCAACTAATGGCAAAAACTTTATCCAACTACCTCTGAACTCCATCACACAAGCTCGCAGCATACCCTCCAGTATCTGTATAGTCCTTTCTGTCAGCCCATCAGTCTGAGGATGAAAGGCCGTACTAAATGCCAGTTGAGACATCATACCCCTCTACAAACTTCTCCAGAATTGTGACGTGAACCGGGGTCTCAGTCAGAGATGATGGACATAGGCAATCCACGTAATCTCACTATCTCTTGTATATATATTTCTGCCGACCTACTCATGGAGTAGTTAACTTTAATAGGAAGGAAATGGGCAGTCTTCGCCAATTGGTCAATGACTACCCAGATAGCATCATGTCCATGCAATGTCGACGGTAATCATGTAAAAAAATCCATTGAAATGTGTTCCCACTTCCACTCCGGGATATGAAGTGGCTGTAATGATCCCACCAGTCTCTAATGCTCAGCTTTGACTTGCTGGCATGTCAAACATTGCTTTACAAATTCAACAATTTCTTTATCCATATTACTCCACCAAAAAGATTCTCGTAAATCCCTGTACATCTTAGTGCTTCTAGGGTGGACCATATAAAGGGATTGATGTGCTTCCTCCAGGATAATTCTTTTAATCTTAACATTAGCAGGCATACAAAGTCTTGTATAGAATCTCAAAACTCCATCATTTGAGATATTAAACTCTACTCCCTTACCATTCCGCACTTTACCCATAATCTTTAATAATTCGACATCTTTCATCTGAGCAGCTTTAATTCTTTCCTACAAAGTGGGTTGTATAATCAGATTAGATGAATGCCTAGTGATTACCCTCTACAAACGCCACCCCAAGCCTTTCCAAATCCATTCTAATCAGATGCTGCCCCGCTACTGCTGATACTGAGGCACTTTCTGATTTCTGACTCAATGCATTAGCTACTACATTTTCTTTTCCTAGGTGGTAACTGATAATACAATCATAATCTTTAATTGACTCTAGCCACCTCCTCTGTCTTATGTTCAGTTCCTTCTTCATGAAGAAATATTTAAGGCACTTGTGGTCTGTGAAGATTTCACACCTGCCCCCATATAAATAATTCCTCCAAATCTTCAGCGCATAAACCACCACTGCCAACTCCAAATCATGGGTAGGCTAATTCTTTTCATCTTCTTTGAGCTGTCGGGAAGCATATGCTATGACTCTCCCTTGTTGCATCAAAACACACCCGAGCCCTTTGTGTGACGCATCACTGTAAATTACAAAACCCTCTTCTCCCAAAGGAATCCTCAGAACTGGTGCAGTGATGAGTCATTGCTTTAATTTTTGGAAACTCTGCTCACATTCTTTTGTCCATTCATATCTAGCATTCTTTGTGGTAAATCTGGTCAAGGGGCCTGAAAATTTAGAGAATCCATCTACAAACCGGCGATAGTACCTTGCCAATCCCAAGAAACACCTAATTTCCTGCACATTTTTCAATCTTGCCTGGTCCACTGCCACCTCAATCTTGTTCGGATCTACAAAAATGCCACCCCTGGATACCCCGTGCTCGAGGAAAGTGACTTGTTTCAATCAAAATTCACACTTCTTGAATTTGGCATACAACCTTCTTTCTCTTAATATCCGTAAAACTATCCTTAAATGTTTCTCATGCTCTTCAGGGCTCTTTGAATACACCAAAATATCATCAATAATAACAACAACAAACTAATCCGGGTACTAATCAAAGACTATATTCATTAGGTCCATAAATATGGCAGAAGCATTCATTAGTTTGAATGGCATAATCGGAAATTCATAATGGTCATACCTAGCCTGAAACGCTGTCTTTGAAATATCTTCCACCCTGACCTTTACTTGATGGTACCCAAATCGCAGATCAATCTTCAAAAAAATTTGTGTCCCCTGTAACTAATCAAATAAATCATCTAAGTGGGGAAGCAGGTATTTATTTTTTATGGTCACTTTATTAATTTCTCTGTAGTCGACGTACATTCTCATCGACCCATCTTTCTTTTTCACAAACAGTACCGACGCTCCCCAATGTGACACGTTGGGCCTGATAAACCCTTTGTTCAGCAGTTCCTATATCTGCTCTTTCTACACTTTCAATTTTGTAGGAGCCATTCTATATGGCACTTTAGAAATCAGCGATGTTCCCAGTGCTAGGTCAATAGTAAACTCGACCTAATAATCAGAAGGCAATCCTGGAAGATCCTCTGGAAACACGTCAAGAAGATCTTTCACTATTTGAATATCTTCTAATCTGGATTCTCCTTCTGGCACTTCTTTTACACAAGCTAGGTACCCCTGGCATCCTTCCAAAAGCAATCTCCTCACCTAAACAACTGACAAAATCTATGGTGGGGAACACACACATGTCCCGACAAATTGGTACTCCTGCTTTCTTGGAGGTCTAAATACCTATTTTCTCTTATGACAATCAATACTAGCATAGTTGGCAGTTAGTCAATTCATTCCCAGAATTACCTCGAAACCATGCATATCTAGAACTACCAAGTTCACTAGCAAAGACCTCCCATGAATACTGAGTAGACAATCTTTAAGTACCTTCCTACACAACACTGTGGTCCTAGTCGGCGTAGCTACTAATAAACTGACATCTAAAGATTGAGTTTCTATACCCCACAACTTAATAAATTCCCTGGCTATGAAAGAGTGAGTCGCTCCTGAATCAAATAAAACTTTAACTTAATTCGACAATATAGAAATGGTAGTTGTCACCACATCGTCTGCTGCCTCAGCGTCTCCCGATGTCAAAGCATAGACCTGTGCCGAGGCGATGTTCCTCTATTGATTTCCTCGAGGTGCTTGATTGGTTTCCCAAATTTGTCTAGGAGCGGGTAGATTAACTAGCTGCGCTCGGTAATCTCTCACAATATGTCCGGGTCTCCTACAACGATAGTATACATTCTCTCTCACATGGCATTCTCCCATGTGCATCATGTTACATCTGGGACAAATCAGGCAGATTTGAGACCCGTGATACACCCATCTTCTTATCTCTTGTCTTTATACCCCACTAATTCTCCTCCTTGGACCCCGGCTAGGACCCACCTAAAACCTAGTAAGCGTAGGCCTCTTCCTCGGACTCTGCCCCTCAGTGCCTCTCTGCCGACTGGTCTTAGCTACGGTGGCTTTATCCACCAACTCAGAAAAATCCTGTATCTGCAGAACCACCACCTGCTCATACACCTCTTGTCTCAGTCCCCTCTCAAATCTCTAGGCCTTCCTAAACTCATATGGGATCATGATAGGAGCAAAACGGGACAGCTCCACAAATTTAGCAACATATTGTGGTACTGTCAGTTGTCCCTGAGTTAGATTTAGGAATTCCTCCATTTTAGCATCTATAACTGAGGTGAGAAAGTAGCGGTCGTAAAATATCTCCATAAACCTCCCATAGGATAGTGCTACTGGTGCTAGCCTCTGCTGCTCCAGAAGCTTCACTGCTTACCACCACCATTCTACCTCCTCGGTTAACTTAAAAGTGGCATAAAACACCTTCTGTTCATTAGTGCAATGCAGTATTGTTAAGATTTTATCAATCTTATACAGCCAATTTTTTGCCTTAATCGAATTGGTGCCTCCCGAAAAGGCTAGAGGATTCATCTGGGTAAACTGTCTGATTGAATGGCCCTGATCAGCTGGCAGGCAATCCTATTCTTTAGAACTCCATGCTATTTCAGCTGTAACCTGCTGAGCAACATTGCGCAACACTGCATCAGAGCTGCTGCCACTCATGCTAGAGGGCCCCACATCATTATCACCTCTCGCATGAGCATTGCTATTTCCAAGGCCATCCTGAAAAAAGAATAGAAATTATCTTAGAATTTCAACACCTTAATATGACAGTACTACTATCTAACTAAGAACCTTAAGATATCCCCAATTTAAGATTCCACTTACTACTCAGAAACAAAAATCGGCGATAGTTTACTATGACTTCCCTGAAATCGTCACCCCAAGAAAATCACAGAAACCACAACAGAATTCCCTGTTTCCAGGCTGCAAGACAGAATCCTAAATCCCACTATAACTTCCATAACAATATCCTACTGTACACTTAATCCATTATTTTCCTTATGCTTCATCTAAATTCATTCCTATGCCCTGGTATTGTTTTCCGCTATACACTGAAGTCTATAGAACCTAGCAACCTAGGCTCTGATACCACAATGTAACGTTCCAAAAATTCTAGCTATTCGTTTTTAATAAATTCTAATACCACTAACTGTAAACAAAGTCAACCCGGACCCAAAGTGGGGTACCGGGAACACTCATGTCCATATTCACGTCCTATCTATGCAGCGGAAAACACAACACATCAAACTTTATATACAATACCAGAGTGCTAGAGTCTCTAAAATATACATACAAACTTCCCAAAAATCCATCAAATATCTCAAAGATTTTCGAACATAACCCTAGACCCCAAAATAAACGCATACCCTGTATTCCTAAAACTACACATCCACTATCTCGAAACTCGCTCCGTGTGGCTACCTGGATTACTTAAAATGTTTAAGATTCCTAGGGTGAGACACCTCTCAGTGAGACGGAATAAGTTATAACGGAGTGTGGCAGATGATTTTTACACAAATAACAATACTGTTAATTCAATTTGTATCTGAAATAGCAATTTAATACAAATGTCTAGTACAACTCACACCCACGCCATTTAAAATACACATTTTCTATTTGAACATACTTCTAGTTGTACTTCATAGTTTCTATTTATATAAATCTATGTGTATATATATATATATATATATATATATATATATATATATATATAATTGTGAAAACTTCCCTAGATGGATAACTGTAATCATGAATTAACCCCATATGATAGGGTTATATGGCCCGTGGACTGGACTTAACCATGGTTGGCCTACTAGGTTAAGTCAAACTATAACTGGTCTGTAGTACGATTGGCCTACTCAATCTGGTTTGGACTGTTAGGGAGCTACTCTACTTTTCATTGAGGCATAATCAACTACCATCACCACACTCTATCTGAGATGTATGGTTTCACTATCTATACTGTATTAGTTACGGTACCACACTCTGTGTTCTATTGTGGTCCATCAGGGTTCTGATACTGTATAATACTATTTTGTATATCACTGTTTTACCATGATTCTATATAAAATGAAATATCATGATTCTGTAATAACTGTAATACCATGATTCTATAATAATTGTAATATCATGGTTCTGTAGCAATAGTAATATCATGGTTCTGTAATAACTGTAATATCATGGTTCTATAAAAGTTATATAAAATTTTGTAACAAAATTTTGTACTAATTCTAGTATTTCTCATGCCACACAATTTGAGTAATGCTCATAATACTATATTCTGTATAGGAAAACTATATTTTATTACTGTATCAGAAATTTATATTTCCTATTGTATGAAAATAGTATATCATCTATAGGGTTTTTCATGCAACCCATATTTCTAAATTTTCCCGAATATGCATATCATTTGAAAAATCATAAATTTTCCTGCCCATAATTTCATATCATGTAGTACCTAGAAAATCATATACTGATATTTCATAAATTATACTATACTTTAACCGGTAAAATTGCTAATATTAACTGGCATAACTTATTCCCCTTACCTTATTTGCTAAGGGAACACTCGTAGGGATCTCAAATCAGCACCTGCGAAGGGCATACGAAACCCTGTATTCCACAAATCCTAACTTTATCAGTTCAACCCCAAAATTCCTAACATCCTAACATTCCCAAGTCCACACAAATCAAATAACTAATTAATCTTAAAAACAACTTCCTTGCCCTAGTTTTGGAGTGGTGCTTGGGATTCTCAAAACCCAAATCTGCCCCGGTTAAATTGATGAGGGTTGCCACTAGGCCTTGGATACGAAGTCTAATCATCAATTTGGGGGTTTTTGGAGTGAGAAAATAAGGGGAGAGAGAGAGAGAGAGAGTTTAAAAATTTTCCTAAAAAAAATGACTTGTAGCCTATATATAATGTTCTGTCTCAGAGCAAAACTATCGACGATTTTCTTGGGGGTCTATGAAACTGTTGATGGTTTGGTCTTTAACATAACCTTTATTAACCGTTTTACCTTTTACCCGACCGCAGTAACTCAAAATCGTCGATGGTTTTCTATGCTCACGCAAAACCGTCGACGGTTTGGTCTTTACAAAACCAAATTCCTCTTTTCCATAATTATTTTATTGATATTATTTCTCGGGTCTCTACATTCTCCCCTCTTTATAAAAATTTTGTCCTCGAAATTTGTCATCTATCTTATGTATCAATCTCTGAGGAAAAACTTACTGTAATTTTATTAACTACCCTCACTTATGGCGGAGGAATACCATGGTTACAATAGGGTTCTGGGAGATTACAATCAATTACAAAAAGAAAAATTCTCCAAAAACTGTTTATATCCTAAAACCAAAATACATTTCTATAATTAACTGTCTTACACTGTATAAAGCAAAAGCAAAAAATCATTATTTACCTTTACCTGTCAAATTTTGGGTCCCACCAAACAAGTGTGGATATCTCTGACGCATCTTTTCCTCCAATTCCCACAAAACCTCTTCAACTGCGTGATTGCGCCAGAGTACTTTTACCAACGGGATCTTCTTCATTCCCAATTCTTGTTCCTTTCTATCCAAAATTTGTATGGGCTTCCTTATAAGACAGTGCATCTCCGAGTTCCAGTAATTCATAACAGATCATATGTGATGGATCTGGAACATACTTCCACAACATAGATACATGGAATATGTCATGGATTCTGGATAGAATCGATGGTCAAACTAACCTGTAGGGTACTAGACCCACTTAATCCAATATCTCAAATGGTCCAATAAACCTAGGGCTCATCTTACCCTTATTCCCAAATCTTATAATTCCTTTCATTGGTGCAATTTTCAAAAATACATGATCCCCCACACCAAACTCTAACTCTTGCCGGCAAGTATCTGCATAACTTTTCTACCGACTCTGAACTGCTTTGATTCTATCTCTAATAAGGTTGACTTTATCATAAGTCTACTCGACTAACTCGAGTCCCAAAATCTGTCTTTCACCAATTTCATCTCAATATAAGGTAGATCGGTACCTCCTACCATATAACGCCTCATACGGTGTCATCCCAATGTTGGCCTGATATATATTATTATATGCAAATTCAATTAATGGAAAAAACTTTATCCAACTACTTCCGAAGTCGAGAACACAAGATCGCAGCATATCCTCAAGTATCTGTATAGTCCCTTCTGTCTGTCCCTCAGTCTAAGGATGAAAGGTTGTACTAAATATCAGCTGAGACCTCATAGCCCTCTACAAACTTCTCTAGAATTATGACATGAACCGGGGGTCTCGGTAAGATATTACGAACATAGGCACTTCATGTAATCTCACTATCTCTTGTTTATATATTTCTGCCAACCTACTAATGGAGTAGTTAACTCTAATAGGAAGGAAATTGGCAGTCTTCATCAATCGGTCAATGACTACCCAAATAGCGTCCTATCCATGTAATGTCGGCGAAAATCCTGTAACAAAATCCATTGAAATGTGTTCCCACTTCCACTCAGGGATATGAAGTGGCTACAATGATCCTGCAGGTCTCGAATGCTCAGCTTTCACTTACTAGCATGTCAAACACTGCTCTACAAATCTAGCAATTTCTTTCTCCATATTACTCCTCCAAAAAGATTCTTGTAAATTCCTGTACATCTTAGTGCTTCTAGGGTGCACCGTATAAAGGGATCAATGTGCTTCCTCTATGATAAATCTTTTAATCTCAGCATTAGCAGGTATACAAAGTCTTGTATAGAATCTCAAAGCTCCATCATCTGAGATATTAAACTCTGCTCCCTGACCATTCCGCACTTTATCTATAATCTTTAATAATTCAACATCTTTCATCTAAGCAACTTTAATTCTTTCCTGTAACGTGGGTTGTATAACCAGATTAGAGATGAACGCCTAGTGACTACCCTCTACAAACTCCACCCCAAGCCTTTCCAAATCCAATATGATCTGATGCTGCACCACCACTGCTGATATTAAGGCACTTCCTAATTTCCGACTCAATGCATCAGCTACATTTGCTTTTGTGGGTGGTAATTGATAGTATAATCATAATCTTTAATTGACTCTAGCCACCTCCTCTGCCTCATGTTCAACTCCTTCTGCATGAAGAAATATTTAAGGTTCTTGTGGTCGATGAAGATTTCACACCTACCCCCATATAAATAATGCCTCCAAATCTTCAGTGCACAAACCACCGCTGCCAACTCCAAATCATGGGTAAGGCAATTCTTTTCATATTTTTTGAGCTGTTGAGAAGCATATGCTATGACTCTCCCTCATTGCAACAGAACACACTCGAGCCCTTTGTGTGACGCATCACTGTAAATTACAAAACCCTTCGTTGCTTTAATTTCTAGAAACTCTGCTCACATTCCTCTGTCCATTCATATCTAACATTCTTCCTAGTCAATCTGGTCAAGTGGCCTGATAATTTAGAGAATCCCTCTACAAACCGGCGATAGTACCGTGCCAATCCCAAGAAACTCCTAATTTCTTGTATATTTTTCGATCTTGCACAGTTCACTGCCACCTCAATCTATTCGGATCTACAAAAATGCCACCCCTGGATACCACGTGCCTGAGGAAAGTGACTTGCTTCAACCAAAATTCACACTTCTTGAATTTGGCATACAACCTTCTTTCTCTTAATATCTATAAAATTATCCTCAAATGTTTCTCATGATCTTTAGGGCTCTTTGAATACACTAAAATACCATCAATAAAAACTACAACAAACCAATTCAGGTACTGATGAAAGACTCTATTCATCAAGTCCATTAATACGGCTGGAGCATTCATTAGTCCGAACGGCATAACCAGAAATTTAAAATGGTCATACCTAACCCAAAACACTGTCTTTGAAATATCTTCCACCTTGGCCTTTACTTGATGGTACCCAGATCGTAGATCAATCTTCAAAAAAATTTGAGTCCCCTGTAACTGATCAAATAAATCATCTAAGTGGGGAAGCGGGTATTTATTTTTTATGGTCACTCTGTTAATTTCTCTATAGTCGATGCACATTCTCATTGACCCATTTTTCTTTTTCACAAACAGTACCGGCACTCCCCAGGGTGACACGCTGGTCCTAATAAACCCCTTGTTCAGCAGTTCCTATATTTGCTCTTTCAACTCTTTCAATTTTTCTAGAACCATTCTATATAGGGCTTTATAAATCGACAATGTTTTCGGTGCAAGGTCGATAGTAAATTCGACCTTTCCTGAAATTGTCACCCCAAGAAAATCATAGAAACCACCACGGAATTCCCTGTTTCCAGGTCACAAGGCAGAATCCTAAATTCCACTCTACTTCCATAACAATATCCTACTGTACACTTAATCCATTCTTTTCCCTATCCTTCATCTAAATTCATTCCTATGCTCTGGTATTGTTTTCCACTGTACACTAAAGTCTATAGAACCTAGCAACCTAGGCTCTGATACCAAAATGTAACGTTCCAAAAATTCTTGCTATTCTTTTTAAATAAATGCTAATACCACTAACTGTAAACAAAGTCAACCCAGACCCAAAGTGGGGTACCGAGAACACTCCTGTCCATATTCACGTCCTATCTATGCAACGGAAAACATAACACATCAAACTTTATATACAATACCTGAGTGCTAGAGTCTCTAAAATATACATACAAACTTCCCAAAAATCCATCATAAATCTCAGGGATTTTCGAACATAACCCCAGACCCCAAAATAAACACATACCCTATATTCCTAAAACTACACATCCACTATCTCAGAACTCGCTCCGTGTGGCTACCTGGATTACCTAAAATGTTTAAGATTCCTAGGGTGAGACACCTCTTAGAAAGACGGAATAAGTAATACTAGTGTGTGGCAAATGGGTTTTATACAAATAACATAATTGTTAATTCAATCTATAATTGAAATAACAATTTAATACAAATACGTAGTACAACTCACACCCACGTCATTTAAAATACACATTTTCTATTTGAACATACTTCTAGTTGTACTTCATAGTTTTTGTTTCTGTAAATCTATGTATATATCTATATATATAATTGTGAAAACTTCCCTGGATGGATAACTGTAATCATGAATTAACCCCGAATGATCAGGTTGTGCGGCCCGTGGGCTGGACTTAACCATGACTGACCTACTAGGTTAAGTCAAATTATAACTCGTCTGTAGTACGATTGGCTTGCTCAATTTGGTCCAGACTGCCAGGGAGCTACTCTACTCTTCATTGAGGCATAATAGATTGTCATCACCACACTCTATCTAAGGTGTGTGGTTGCACTATTTATACTGTATTAGCTACGGTACCGTGCTCTGTGTTCTGTTGTGGTCCATCAGGGTTCTGATACTGTCTAATACAATTTCTGTATATCATCGTTTTACCATGATTCTGTATAAGCTAAAATACCGTGATTTTGTAATAACTGTAATATCATGATTCAATAATAACTATAATATCATGGTTCTGTAATAACTGTAATATCATGATTCTATAAAAGCTATATAAAATTCTGTAACAAAATTTTGTACTAATTCTAGTATTTATCATGACACACAATTTGAGTAATGCTCATACTACTATATTCTGCATGGGAAAACTACATTTTATTACTGTATGGGAAAATTATATTTCCTATTGTATGAAAATAGTATATCATCTATAGGGTTTTTCATGCAATTCATATTTCTAAATTTTCCCAAATATGCATATCATTTGAAAAATCATAAATTTCCCTGCCCATAATTTCATTACTTTTAATACCCAGAAAATCCTATACTGATATCTCATAATTTATATTATGCTTTGCTTTCTTTCTTGGCTCTTTTATAAAAACATTTTCCAAGGTTCTAACAATATTTCTAAGTCCATAAATGTCCCCTAATGATGTTCATGAAATGCATGAGTCCTAAAAACATTCTAAAGTATATGTTGAGCCTCAAATTAAATCATACGAAAATGTAAATATATGAGTTCTAAGTACCCATTCCCAAGATGTTCTTGAACTTTGCCACTTGTATCTTGATTCTTGTACTCTTTGAGTTCCATGGATCTTGCCAAGATATGTATGCTTTACTTTAAGGCTTCCATGACTCGTTATCCTTCTGTGCATACTTAATATAGGTCATGTTCACAAACTCAATGCACAGATCAAATACCAAGTGATTTGTCATTATCAAAACCGGATTGGACTCGTAGAGTCAACAATCTCCCCCTTTTTTATGATGACAAATACACGAGCAAAAAAATATATAATGGGTTATACCTAACAAGGTTCCCCCTCAATTAATGCATCAAATATTCAATGAATGACAATATGCTCATGTTCATACACAAAGTGTTTAGTCTGAATCCAAATGAAGTATGAAATATGCTCATAATGAATATGCTTATGATGTTTCAACCATGACATCAACAACAGTTTCTCCCCCTTTGTATATCTCACCCTTTGCATAACATCAATAACAGTTTTTGCTCATTCTTCTTTGCTTCTGATTTTTGTGTGTTATTATTTTTGCTCCCGATTTTTCTCACCCTTTTGACATCAACAAAAAGGTGTATAATAGTAAGACATGAGTGGACATAACCTTATGTTCTTCTCCCCTTTGAAATTTTAAAGTTTTAATCTTGTTCAACCATTAGATTTTTAACAACCTTTACTTCTCCCCTTTTTTACATCAACCATCCCCCTTGCTAATGCATAAGTTTCAACGATTACGTGAGGATACCAAATATTGATTGATGTGATACCAAATGTGAACTAATGTTATATCGAATGTGCACAAAAGTTGATTGACTGATTTGATACCAAATGTTAATTAATGTGATACCAACATTTGATTAATTTGGTACCAAGTGATTACATCTTAAGTGACGTTGCTCCACCTGAAATATGTTATCTAATGTAATTCTAGGCAACTATATTTATTTTAGCTCATACACATTGTAGATTATACAATTAAAATATCTCTCCCACTTTAGTTCTAATAAAAAAAAATTACTCTAGTATATATCTCTCACGTTTTAGATCTTCAAAACAAGTTGTGTTATAGATATTTGCTTTAAGTACATTCCGAAAAGTATTATAACTAGAAGGTCTAACCATACAGATCCTAATTATCTCAATGCATTTCAAAACAAGGTCATATGGTTAACTCAAGAAATTTTTTTTTTTTTGTTTGTTGATAAAGCACAATATTTTTCATCTAGAGTATTCAATATAATCATCATAATTGAGTGCATGCTACAGAAAGTTCAATGCACATCTAAGCACAAGAAATATGAGTAAGCATAATAAGATAAGCAATAATTTCGAGATGCTCCCCTTTGAATTCAAATACTTGCGTAAATGAAATGAAATGCTTATACTTATCAAAGATTAATTTCACTACTAGTTCAAATCCATATAAGCAATCATTGTAAACTATTTTAGACCAATCATAGCGATACTATGGTGCACATAAGTTCTCTATGCCCTTTCTCTGGGAATGGAGCTTAGCTCCCCTAAATATTTTCAAGCATGCAACCAAGTTAGTTTAATATAAAACAATCATTTTGGTTAACATGTTCTATCAAATATGCACACAATGAACATACCATTCATGGTTTGATACCAGATGTAAGCACAAAATATGATACTAAATGTGATTACGCTTATGTTTCAGAGCCATAATATTTTCAAGTTAAGTTACTCCCCTTCAGCTATGCACTTATCATATTCTTATGTCTTTTCCTTGTGATCATTCTTCACCAGTTTAGCCAAGTGTTCTAAGATCTTGAATGACTTATATTTGACTTTACCTACTTCAGCTTAGAAAACCAAAAAGTTATAAACAATTTTACTTCAGGGTCATAGGCCTATAGTGCTTCTTTTCTTTTGGATCTCAATGCACAGGTTTCCTAGTCATTTGAATTATCATATAGATTGAAACCTATAGCATACAGTTTAGCCATTTGACACATTCAAACTCTTCTAATAGATTTGACTTGAAATTTGAGAGCTTGTGAAGTGAGATTTTGCAAATGCTCTTTAACAATTCAACTACGTTAAGTTTGGAAGAAGATTCATTGTGTGTGGACAATATTCAGAATATTTTTGTGAAAGTAGATATATCCAACTACATAAGCCAAAGAGCAATTTGGAGAATATTAATTTTTGAATACTACTCTTTAGGTGTTTCTAATTATCCGATTATTGAATTATTGGACGGTACCATATAAGTATGTCTTCAATTTTAAGCAAGGGTACTACCCTATAATGGATGAGTCTTTATCGGATATGATCAGGGTATGGTAAAGATTTTTTATGGAGGATGTTGCTTAATCACATATCAAACTTATGGATTTTTACAGTTTAAGCACAAAGGGAAAATGCCTTGATAGACCATTTGGATCCCTTAGAGAATTCCACTAATTTGATTATAACAAAATATCTTTTAATAAGCACTTGATAGATATGGAATTTTTTATTATTAGTGCTTGTGGCTAGAATGATAACTGATTTAAATCCTTTGAGGCTCCAAGAGTGAGTTTAGGATTAGATGATTTTCAATATATGATTTATTCCTAAAGGCTTAGTGTTATGCAATGGACATGATCTGCTTAACGTAGGATTTTAATATTTAAGCATGTATTAAGCACTAAGAGTTATTCGTTAAATAACAATGCTTTAATCCATTTGGAAGTGGATTTATTTTTCAATGTTATGATTTTTTTATTTTTTTTTATTTTTGGCTCATTGCAAGGATATTAGGTTCTTGATAGTCTAACAGTTAATCTCTCGACCTTCACCTTAAATACATCTAAATTTGCCAATTATTCAATGTTTTAACATTTCACCCAATCATTACGATATAAAAGCATTAGGTGATTAGATTGGATATCTTGCTTAGAGAATCATATTGACTTAACTTTCTCGTAGGATTCTTAGTATAATAATAGTGTACGAGATACACATACTAAGATTTACATTCTAAGCATGTATCAATCCCAAGCCTATTAGTCATCACAACCATATAACTAGTCCTAAGAACAAGGAAAGAATTAAATGGTCATGTGATTCCAATTTGAACCTTTCTTGATTACCCAAGTCATTTTCTTGTCTCTGTCTCAAACACCTCTAAGTGGACACTTATATCGGGTTGCCTTTTCATTTTACAAAACAAGCAAGCTTTGTATATTCGTGGGAAAGTGTGCTTATTTCTTTTCTTCTTACTTAATGTGGCATAGCTATGGAATTTTTTAGATGCATCCAAACCCATTTTGGAAATATACTTTATTTTAACTTCTAGGGGTTTATTTGAACTATCTTCGGCATGTTCATCTATTTTTCTATCTAAACATGTGATCTTCAGAATCTTCATGATTTTCTTCTTTTCTAGAATAGCATGATAATCTTTTAATTCCTCCAATTGTTTAGCTATCCTTCCATTTTCATTTGTCAACCACATTTTCTCCTCAGATATCCTAGCTAGAAGCTTATGCATTTTAACTAAAGTTTTTTCTAGATCTCCATATGAAGACAAGCTTTCGTTACATGATTCAACACGTGATTCAACCCAAAATTTATCACAATAAACATCATATGAATCATTCCACACTTTATAAACGGAATTATCGCTGACAATTCCACACATATTCCATTACAAGCATTGTCATAATGTCCATCATTTGAATTATTGCATGCATCAATAGCAATATTGTCAGAAGGGACACTGCATGAATCATTATTAGAATTATCTACATATGATTTAACACATGATTCATTGCATAATATAGCGCAAGATTTATCATATGATCTTTCATAAGAATTATAGCAAGATTTATCACAAAAATCATTACATAAATCAATAAATGAATCATTATATGAACTAGGCTGAGATCCATATACCTCCTCCTTGAATAACTCATTTTGTTTACAATTTGCCACCTCTGGATCATTTGAACTTGGCATTTCTAGAGTGGTGGTTTCTTTCTCCTAGGTTTCTCCAAACTTCCTATCAAGTTCTTCCCACATATCTCTTGCACATGCACATGCCGTAAATTCATGAAGAATGTTAGAATCTAAAGCATAATAACGCATATCCATGGCATTTGAATTTGCATGCATTAAACTAGTATCATTTTCATTTGCAGACACACAAATTCCTTTAACTATTACCTGTCAGGCCTTCCAGTCCATTGATTTTATAAAAACACTCATTTTTAGTTTCTAGGCTAAAAAATTTTCATCGTAAAATATTGGACTAAGATAAGATCGTCCCTCACCGAATGGGATTACACCGATGTATGTCATATGATCTTTTTACAAAAGAACTATTAAGTCTATGTAAACCCGCTCTGATACCGAATATTGATTAAGGTGTAATCCCAAGAGGGGGGTGAATTGGGTATTTTAAAAAATTCTTTGAACCAATTTACCACTTAATCTATAATACCCCAACCCCGAAGGGTCTGGGATATTTACTTTTTACCATTGATTTACAGTGAAAGTAAATAAACTCAATTATTATTAAACCAAAGCGCTAATTATTCATATTACAATCATTATTTCAAAAGAAGAAAAATTACATAAGCATAAATATCTAGCATCATACTAATATTTCAAATCAAGTTTTATTTTTCTATTCTATTCTCACTCGTATGCTTGCTGTGCCTGATTTCCGATATGTCCTTCAGAGTTATCTGAAATGTTAAAATATGATTGGGGTGAGACGACACACAGTAAGTAAATAAAATTATTATTAGTGTGTAGCCAAAATGAGCTTTTAAAATTTCGTAAAAATAATATTTAATACTATAACTTCAAAATTACGTTTAAAATAAATGTAAATTTTAAAATTTATGCATAAAACTTTTACCATCAACTATAACATTAAAATTTAATAACCATATACTGTGACTTTTAACCTTAAAACTGTAAAAATATTTAATTATATATACATATATACTTTTCCTTATACGTTTCTTGTAGATCGTCATTTAGGCACAAAAATGGCCCTTTTCATATAAACATATATTTTTCCTTCAAATCATAAATAACTCTGTACATGTAATTAAATATGCATAAACATATATTGTAAAAACCACCCTTAGGCCTGTTAGCCGTAAGTCATGTTTACCCCCATGACTGGGTTGTGCAATCCGAAAACTAGACTTAGCAGACTGGCTGACCAAACTAAATCAACGTACGTAAACATTAAGTAAGATTTTCCTTATTAAGTCTTGGTCAGGAACCAAGTGTATACTCAAAAGAAATCCATTAACATAAATAACAACTCTTTTAGTGATCGTAAAAAAATAAATAAATAAATAATTTTAAAAATTAAAAAAATAATAAAAATGTATTATTAAAAAATTAAAAAAATAATAAAAATGTATTATTAAAAAATTAAAATTAAATAAAAATTTACAATTTTAAAAATTAATTAATTAATTAATTATTATTAATTAAATAATATAATATAATAATAATATAATATTATAATGATATAAATATATATATATACTACATCTTGAAGGATCTTAGGATCCTTCAGGCGGAAGGAAACTACAGACGCCTTTTTTTTATTTTTTCTTTCCTTCGTTCTCCGTCTCCTCTCTCCCACTCTCCTCCATCTCGTCTTCGTTTCTCGGCCAATCAAAAATCCAAAAATACTGTTAGACTCTGCTCGCCACCAACGACATTTCTATTCGAACGGATCTGTCGTGGGAGCGGCGTAGGCATATCTCCTAGGGTAAGGTCAAATCTTAAACTTATCTCAATTTCTCTTAAATTATAAGCCCCATTAACGAACGGAAATTGTCAGGAGACTCGTGGGGAGATTCTCTACAATCTAGCCAAAGCGGGTTTTCAAATTGGAGTTCCGGGGTTCCAATTCTAAATCGGGGGTAAGTTTGATAATTTAGACTTTTATTGGGCTATTTAGGGTATTTGGAATTTAGGGAAATTTTAGGAAAAGTTACTTTAGGAATTATGACGGATAATATAGTGAAGTTTGAATTTCAAGATTTCAGGGGATTTTGAAAACCTGGGGCGTAGGCCGGGGTGTTATCCAATTTTTTTCAAGAATCAGGTAAGGGGATTAAGTTAAGTCAGTAATTTTATGAAATTTGAATCCATTTAACTATTATGTTTATATAAATTTATTTATTTATTTATTCATTCATTTAGGAATTTAAAGGCTATTTTGAAAACCAACCATTCGAAATGAGTTTTACAAACGTAGGATATATGGTATGGTATTTTTGAATAAAATGAACGGTGGAAAGTTTGTTTATTTATATGGATATGTTAAAAATGTGAAAATTTGTGTGCCAGATGATTTAATTTATATGGATTATAGTATATCTAGATTTGGGATTTTGAAATACTAAATTGTTTGAGAAATACTGGAATTGTTGTGAAAAAATACTGAAAACGCTTGTGAAAATATTGTAACTGTTTATGAAATGCAGGAGTTTGAACTAACGGCTAGTGGTTGGGTATTGTTTGATTAGCCAAGGGCCAGGATTATTATTTGACGGCCGAGGGCCGAGTTTTAATTGATGACTATATGCTGGATTTTATTTTTGGCCCGGGTCCGAGTTTTTGGAATAATAAGAAATATATGTGAAATGATGTTTTAAATGATATTTTCTATTATTTAAATTGCATGATATGCTTTAGGAACCCTGTGGACCAGTGTAGTGTGAGCACGGTACCGTTGCTAAAGATTTGTTATGTGGCCGTGTGCGCCCACACTTGTGCTGAGAGGTGTAGGGTGGCTTTGTTCGATTTGCCTACATGAGGAGAATGCATCCTTGAGTGAGGGCAATCGGACCAGCAGTTGGAGCTGCATGTACCCGCGGAGTATGTTAGCGGAGAGTATGGATGACTATTGTCTGGGTGAATCCCCCAGGACATTAGTCCAGCCTTCAGGCCGCACAACCCATGCCATGGGGATGTAAATGGTGTGTTTGTCATAGGGATTGTCTTATATGCATATCTGTTAATTTATGTGAATATGGTTAATTAATAAGATAACTTTGAGGGCTTACTGAGAAAAGTGAGTGCCCTGGTAGCAGTAATGGTACTAGAGCAGAGGGAAGTTACTTGTATGGGCGGGTAATCTTCCCTATCCTCAGCTAATTGTGTGTGTGAGAGTGAAATAAGAATGTTTGCATAAATGGGTTTTATCTGCTTGGTGAACTGGTTATTTTCGGTACACTAAATGCATACTGGCCACACACTAACATTAACTTTGTCTTTCCCTTACTGAGTTGTGCCTCACCCCTATTTTACAAACTATCTTTTCAGGAAATCCTAGAGATCAGGTCTAGTGGGCTAGAGGTGTAAATTCATGTAGGTAGTGTGTAGATATAGATTTTATTTTTGTTTAGTTTTATGGGATGTAATTATGTGAAAATGGGTATATTTGTGTACAAAGATAGTTAGAACTCTAGTAAAGTTATTTGAGGATTTTATATTTTATTTCCACTGCGTATGTGTGTTTTATATTTGATGAATAAGGTATCAGGTTCATTGACATCACTAAAGTAGCACTCCGAGCCCAAGTGGCGGGTCAGGGTCGTAACAGGTGGTATCAGAGCCTAGGTTTGTTAGGTTCTGCAAACTTCGAGGATTGATAAATACCAGAGTATAGGTTGAGATAAGATAGGGATAAGAGTGGGTAGGTTAAGATGAGTTTTGGTCTGGAAGCTTGGAGGCAAAAATCTATTGACAGACTTCTGTGATTTTTTAAATCAGTCGCGAGTTTCAGAAAACCATGGTAAATCCATCGATGGTTTTGTTTCTAGGTTGAGGGACTTGAACTCTGGAAATTTAGGTTGGAATGTTAGTATGAGTGGGTATGTGTGTGAAGTTAATGTTGGGATAGAGATTTTTACCTCAGTGGTTTAGTAATAGAATTGGAATATGAATTATTAAATTAGAACCCGTATATTATATCAATTTCATTATTTCATATTTGTATTAATTATGTTAAAGATGAAATTTCTAAGTTTTGTTATATCTTATTTACATACTATCAGATAATGTCATTGTATTATTTGATTTAGGTGCAACCCACTCGTTTGTGTCTCGGGAATTTGTTAAACTATGTGGGTTAGGGGTTCAATTGTTAGAGACAAAGTTAGTAATGAGCACACCGACAGGGTCAGTGTTAGTATGTAGAAAGGTGAACAGGGATTATCCGATAGAGACTTAGGGGAGAGTGCTGCCTGCTAGCTTGATAGTCATTGATATGCATGGTTTTGACATTATTCTGGGCATGGACTAGCTAGCGTCTAGCTACGCGAGCATTGACTATCGCAAGAAGGAGATGATATTCAGACCTCCTGGGGAATAGGAGTTTGTATTTGTTGGGTCGTGTGTGCGTTCGACACCATGGATCCTTTCGGCTATCCAGGCAAAGACATTACTTTGGGGGGATGCTAGGGTTACCTTGCAATGGTGAAGGAAGCGCCAAAGGAGGAGCTTAAGTTGGAAGATATCCCAGAGATAAGGGAGTTCTCTAATGTTTTTCCAGAGAATTTATCGGGGTTGCCTCCTAACTGGGAGGTAGAATTTGCAATTGATCTGATCCTAAGGACCACACCTGTAGTAACCCGACCCCGAAAAAAATAATAATAATAAAAAATAAATAATAATAATAAAATAAATAAATAAATAAATAAATAAAAAGATATTTTGGAGAAGATATTTTGAAAAGAGATATTTTGAGATATTTATATATAAATATCTTGGAGAAGATATTTATTTAGATTACTTAAGGGCTAAGTTAGAATTTATTATATAAATTCTCTTATTCTCTCTCATTCTCTCTCTCTCTCTCTCTCTCTCTCTCTCTCTCTCTCTCTCTCTCTCTCTATCGCTAAGATTCTTCGCTGTTCTTTGTCTGTTTCCAAAAACGGAGGGTACTACGTGGATCATAAAAGGAAACTCTACACTTTTAGTGGATAGGATTGTCGTTTCGGAGAGTTTCGGGTTTTCCCAAGAATCAAGGTAGGAATCTGATCCTAATTTTGATTGTATATTTGCATAGCAATAGAAAACATAGTAAGGTTATGTTCTGTGGTTTTAGGTTTTCAGGATCTCGGGTTGTCGATTTAGACCGTTTTCATACGAACTTTCATTTCTAGTATAAGGTAAGGGGAATTTGATTACAACAGCTATTTTGGAAAACTAAACCGCTAAAAAGCTAGTTTATGTTATTATGTATGATTTAACTGCTTATTTGTGAAATTCTACTGAGTAGAAATGCAGGTTTGACTATTTTACGATTTTTGGTAAAAACGAGGATTTTGATGTGTGATCTCCAAATTTTACAAATATTGTTTATTTGTGTTTATACTATAGTAGGAGAGGCTCAAATCCTTTATTTATTCAGTTAAACTATGTATATTGAATTTCTATCATTTAGCGGGTTTTTGTATCAAACTTGTGTGATATATGTTGAAATGGAAATGAATGTATTTTCTATACTACTAATATAGAATATGGGAATGAAATTCCAATTTGTTCTACTGACAATGTGATAAACAGAAGCTGGTGATACACAGAGCCGCATCAGTAAACAAAGAGGGGTAAACTGAGTGGAAAGATACTGGTTTGAACCCCCTGGGATTATTTCTATACTATTGATATAGGGTTGAAAAATACTTTCTTCGTAGAGTTGAAATAAACTACTGTTATATGATACGACATGATATCGTAGCTAGATGTACACGTGCAACCACACGTATTAAACAATGTGGGTACCAAGATGGTCGGCTAGTAGGGTGAAACCATTGGCTAATATTGGGCCAATGGGGGCAGTCGGATCGTATTTAGGTACTCGGCAATGTATGCACAAACATGGCATTGGACGAGTACCAGTGCACAACCCGAGCCACGGGGTAAAACTGGTTATAGGGATATTTTGCTATTGGTCATCTGATAAATCATTAAATGGTCGAAAGACAGATGTGGAAATTTTGTAATATGAATAATGATATACCTGATGCATTACTGTATTGAAAATATTTGATTTATATTCCAGATGTTGAATGAAAATATGCATGTATGCAATCACACACTGTTGTAACTCCTTCTTCCTTACTGAGAGGTGTCTCACCCTATCTTACAACCTTTTTTTTTAGGTTCGTCTGTGTGTCGGTCCTAGTAGATAAAGGGACTGGGGAGGTTATTTTGGTTAGCTTACGTAAGCATCTAAATTTTGTACTAAACTTGATGAAAGTCCTTTTTGGAGGGTTGTAATATGACGATTACTCTAAGTCCGAATGTATGTAAATTATGGATGTATTAGTGAACTCTGGTATAAGGCTAGTAGTAATCCCAATGGATGTTTATGTTTTTCCGCGACATTTACATCATGATTATGTATGATTTTGTTTCCATATCTTGAACAGGTATAGGTATTTGATGTATGTGAGTGACACCTGAGTCCGTGTAAAGGGTCGGGTCGTTACAACACCAATCTCCAAAGCCCCATTCAGAATGGCTCCAGCTAAATTAAAGGAGTTAAAGAAGCAACTACAGGAACTTCTAGACAGGGGGTTTATCAGACCAAGTGTATCACCTTGAGGTGCACCGGTGTTGTTTGTGAAGAAGAAGGATGGGTCGATGAGGATGTGCATCGACTACCAAGAGATTAATAAGGTAACAGTGAAGAAGAAGTACCCATTACCCCGAATTGACGACCTGTTTGATCAGCTTCAGGGTACGCAGATTTTCTCTAAAATCGATCTGCGATCTGGATATCATCAGGTGAAGGTTAGATCAGACGATGTATCGAATACTGCTTTTCGAACTCAGTACGGCCATTACAAGTTCTTGGTTATGCCGTTCGAGTTGACGAATGCTCCGGCTGTATTTATGGATTTGATAAATAGGGTATTCCACGAGTACTTAAACCAATTTTTTATTGTGTTCATAGATGATATTTTGGTTTACTCGAGGAGCCTTGAGGAGCATGAAGCTCATCTGAGACTAGTACTTTAGGTGCTCAGGGAAAAGAAGTTATTTGCTAAACTTAAGAAATGTGAATTCTGGCTAGAGCAGGTTGCATTTCTAGGTCATGTGGTATCAAAGGAAGGGATTTCAGTGGATCTGAGCAAAGTGGTGGTTGTGGTTGATTGGGCAAAGCCGAAGAATGTGCAGGAAGTCAAAATTTTTCTAGGTCTTATCGGATACTACTTTCAATTTGTCGAAGAGTTATCGAGATTATCAGGGTTTTTGACACGACTCATGAGGAAGAATGTGAAGTTTGACTGGACCGACAAATGTGAGCAGAGCTTCCAGGAACTAAAGCAGCATTTAGTCACTGCCCCAGTGTTGGCCCTTCCATCAAATGACGGTGGATTTGTAATTTACAGTGACACATCACAGAAGGGACTTGGTTGTGTTTTAATGCAGCAGGGGAAAGTCATTGCATATGCATCTCGTTAGCTGAAAGAGTACGAAAAGAACTATCCTACACACGACTTGGAGCCTGCAGCAATTGTGTTTGCATTGAAGATCTAGCGACACTACCTTTATGGTGTAAGGTGCGATATTTTTACTGACCATAAGAGTCTCATGTACTTCTTCACCCGGAAGGAGTTGAATATGAGGCCGCGCAGATGGCTCAAGTTGATAAAGGATTACGACTGCACCATTAGCTATCACCCAAGAAAGGCGAACGTGGTAGCCGATGCATTAAGCTGGAAATTTGGGGGTACGTCTACCTCAGCAGTTATGGCTTCTCATCATATTGTGATGGACCTGGAGAGGTTGGGTGTAGAATTGGTAGAAGGGAATCATCAGACACTCATTTCTAGTCTGGTGGGTCAATCGACTTGACGGGAAAGAATCAGAACAACTCAGTTGTAAGATGTAGAGTTGATGGAGATTGTAGAGAAGATACAAGATGAGCAACACACATACTTTAATATTGCTGAGGATGAAGTTCTCAGATTTCACACTCGATTGTATGTGTCAAATGAGGAAGAGATAAAGAGGATGATTCTAGGGGAAGCTCACTATTCTCTCTATACTATTCACCCAGGTAGCATGAAGATGTATAGATACTTGTGTGAAAAATTCTAGTGAAGTAACATGAAGAGGGAAATTGCTAAATTTGTGGGTCAGTGATTGACATGTCAGCAGGTGAAGGCAGAACACCATAGGCTAGTGGGGCCACTTCAACCACGGGCATCCCTACGTGGAAGTGGGAGCATATCTCGATGGACTTTCTATCGGGATTGCCTTCAGCGTTGCATGGGCAGAATGCCATATGGGTAGTGGTTGAAAGATTGACGAAGACTGGCCATTTCATTCTGGTTAGAACCAGTTATTCCATGGATAAGCTAGCAGAACTCTATGTTCAAGAGATAGTCAGAATACATGGCGTGCCCATGTCCATCGTTTCAGATCGGGATCCGTAATTCACTTCCCATTTTTGGAAGAGTTTGCAGGGAGCGTTGGGTTCTCAACTCACTTATAGTACTGCATTTCACCCTCAGACGGATGGACAGTCCGAACGAACCCGTCAGATTCTCGAGGATATGCTATGGGCTTATGTGTTGGATTTTGGGGGCAGTTGGATCCAATATCTGCCGTTAGTTGAGTTTGCATACAATAACAGTTACCAGATCAGCATTGGAATGGCACTATATGAGGCTTTTTATAGTCATCAGTGCAGATCTCCGTTGTACTTGGATGAAGTAGGTGAGCGGCAGATTTTGGGACTAGAACTTGTTTAGCAGGCCTCTACAAAGGTCGAACTTATCAAGGAAATTACCAAGGCAGCCTATAGTCGATAGAAAAGTTATGCGTATATTCACCGATGGGAGCTAGAATTTGAAGTAGATGATATGATATTCTTGAGGATTGCTCCGATGAAGGGGGTGATGAAGTTTGGAAAGAAGGGCAAGCAGAGCCCTAGATACATTGAGTCATTCGAGATTCTTGAGAGGATTGGTTTGGCGGCGTACATGATAGCACTACCCCCGGCGCTGTCCAGGATACACGACATGTTCCACGTGTCCATGTTGAGGAGATATGTTCCAGACCCTTCACATGTGATCAGTTAGGATTTGTTGCAAATCAAGGATACTCTAGTATACGAGGAGGTACCAGTTTAGATTCTGGATCAGAAAATATAGGAACTGTGTACCAAAGATATACCATTAGTGAAGGTGTTGTGGCGAAATCATGCAGTTAAGGAGACTTCTTAGGAGTTAGAAATGGAAATATGCCAGAAGTATCCACAGCTATTCAGCGAGGGTTAATGCTAGACGAGTAAAGGTATAATTGTATATAGAGGGATTAGAATAGGTTGTGTAATTAGTAGTGTGTAGTTTTAATTATGGATAGTCTTTGGAAAAATTTGTTATGGTTATTGTAATTTCCCAAAGGCAGTATTGCAATCACGGTATTCCTCCGCTATAAGTGAGGATAGTTAATAAACTTGGGACGGGGCCGCTATGTGGGTGGCTACCGACTCTTCTGTAGACAAGGGTAGTGAGTTAAGAATGTGATTGGTAATAGTTAACAAATTTCGAGGATGAAATTTTTGTGAGGGGAGAATGTAGTGATCGTAAAATAAATAAATAAATAAACATAAAAAATTCAAAAATTCAAAAAATAATAAAAATTTATTATTAAAAAATTAAAATAAAATTTTAAAATTTTTAAAAATAATTAATTAATTAATAACTATTACTTAAATAATATAATATTATAATGATATATATAATACATCCTGAAGGATCGTAGGATCCTTTAGGCGGAAGGAAACTACAGACGCCTTTTTTTTATTTTTTCTTTCCTTCGTTCTTCGTCTCCTCTCTCCCACTCTCCTCCATCTCGTCTTCATTTCTCGGCCGATCAAAAATCCAAAAATACTGTTGGACTCTGCTCGCCGCCACCGACATTTCTACTGGAGTGGAGCTGTCGTGGGAGCGGCGTAGGCATATCTCCTGGGGTAAGGCTAAATCTTAAATTTATCTCAATTTCTCTTAAATTATAAGCCCCATTAACGAACGGAAATTGTTAAGAGATCGTGGGGAGATTCTCTACAATCTAGCCGAAGCGGGTTTTCAAATTGGAGTTCTGGGGTACCAATCCTAAATCGGGGGTAAGTTTGATAATTTAGACTTTTATTGGGCTATTTAGGGTATTCAGAACTTAGGAAAATTTTAGAAAAAGTTATTCTAAGAATTATGACAGATAATATAGTGCGGTTTGAATTTTAGGATTTCAGGGGTTTTTGAACACCTGGGGCGTAGGCCGAGGTGTTAACGGGTTTTTTTCAAGAATCGGGTAAGGGGATTAAGTTAAGTCAGTAATTTTATAAAATTTGAATCCATTTAACTATTATGTTTATATAAATTTATTTATTTATTCATTCATTTAGGAATTTAAAGGCTATTTTTAAAACCAACCATTAGAAATGAGTTTTACAAACGTAGGATATATGGTATGGTATTTTTGAATAAAATGAATGGTGGAAAGTTTGTTTATTTATATGGATATGTTAAAAATGTGAAAATTTTTGTGGCAGATGATTTAATTTGTATGGATTATTGTATATATGGATTTGGGATTTTGAAATACTGAATTGTTTGAGAAATACTAGAATTGTTGTGAAAAAATACTGAAAACGCTTGTGAAAATATTGGAACTGTTTATGAATTGAAGGAGTTTTAACTAACGGCCAGTGGTTGGGTATTGTTTGATTTGCTAAGGGTCAGGATTATTATTTGACGGCCGATGGCCGAATTTTAATTGATGACTATATGCTGGATTGTAGTTTTGGCCCGGTTCCGGGTTTTTGGAATAATAAGAAATATATGTGAAATGATATTTTAAATGATATTTTCTAATATTTAAAATGCATAATATGCTTTAGGAACCCTGGGGACCAGTGTAGTGTGAGCACAGTACCATTGCTAGAGATTTGTTATGTGGCCGTGTGCGCCCACACCTGTGTTGAGAGGTGTAGGGTGGCCTTGTCCGATTTGCCTACGTAAGGAGAATGCACCCTTGGGTGAGGGCAATCGGACCAACAGTTGGGGTTGTGTGTATCCACGAAGTATGTTAGTAGAGAGTATGGATGGCTACTGTCTAGCTAGATCCCCCAAGACATTAGTCCAGCCTTCGAGCCACACAAGCTGTGCCATGGGGATGTAAATGGCGTGTTTGTCATAGGGAGTGTCTTATATACATATCTGTTAATTTATGTGAATATGGTTAATTAATAAGATAACTTCGAGGGTTTATTGAGAAATGTGAGTGCCCTTGTAGCAGTAATGGTACTAGAGCAGAGGGAAGCTACTTGCTTACCACATGCTTACTATGTCTGATTTCCGATATGTCCTTCAGATTTATCTGAAATGTAAAAATATGATTGGGTGAGACGACACTCAATAAGTAAATAAGATTATTATTAGTGTGTGGCCAAAATGAGCTTTTAAAATTTCGTAAAAATAATATTTAATACTATAACTTCAAAATTACTTTTAAATAAATGTAAATTTAAAAATTTATGCATAAAATTTTTACCATCAACTATAACATTAAAATTTAATAACCATATACTTTGACTTTTAACTTTAAAACTATAAAAATATTTAATTATATATACATATATACTTTTCCTTATATGTTTCCTTTAGATCGTCATTTAGGCACGAAAATGATCAATAATCATTAATAACTGTGTACACGTAATTAAATATGCATAAACATATATTGTAAAAATCACCCTTAGGCCTGTTAGTCGTAAGTCATATTTACCCTCATGATTGGATTGTGCGGTCCGAAAACTAAACTTAGTTGGCTGGCCGACTAAACTAAATCAACGTGCGTAAACATTAAGTGAGATTTTCCTTATTAAGTCCTGGTCCGGAACTAGGTGTGTACCCAAGAGAAATCCACTAACATAAATAATCACTCTGTAAATAGTGTGGGTGCACTCTGATCCGTTTAAACTTTAAGCTGCGGTACCGAACATCTGTAATTTTGAACTTTCGTTGTCATAAGGGGTTTTAAAATCATCTTATTACAATTTATGCAATTTAAAATAATATCGTGAAAATCTCATCTTTACTCATATTTTCATGAAAAAAATGCAACGTAAAAATTAATTCATGCCACACAATTTTTGTGTTAAAAATATATATAGTTTTTTTTAATAGAAAGAAATGCTGAAAATTTATCCGAGTGGATTAGAATATTTCTTAACCCAAAAATAAATGCAAATATATTAAAGATAGAACTGGTATAATTAAATATGTGTAAAAAATAAACTCATAAAAATTTTATGGGACTACTAACATAATTGACATTTACTTACAAAATAAACTTGGGTATGAATTTTAAATTAAAAAAAAACTAATATAATCAAATTACTTACCTCTTCTTTTACCTTATGCTACAAATACAATGAATATCTCTAAGAAATGAGATCGAAAAGAGTGGGTGAGTGAGAACTTACTCAAAAATTCTCTCTCTACTACTAAATCTTTCACTCAATAATTCTTCTCTTCCTTTGAAATTTTTTGTGAAAAATGAAGGTTGAGAGCTTCCTATTTATAAGAAAATTTTGGGGAAAAAATGAAATTTATAAAAGTGTGGAGAGAGGGGTGAAATCATAATTATTTTTAAAAAATTAAAGAATGTGTAAGGGATGGACTAGGTATGGGTTGAGTATAGGATAGAAATGGAGGTTATGTGGGAGTGTTTGCCACCACTCCCATTTAATTAATTTTTAATTAATTACTTACTTACTTTATTAATTAGTTAATTAATTATTTTATTTTTTTAAAATCATTATTATTATTATTATTTTAAGCCACGTTTTAGTTTTCTTTTTTTTAAAAAAAATTAAATACGAATTTCAAAAATTCATGTGGGCCCCACATGGTTTTGTGGGTCCCATACAACTTCGAGACCCAAGTGGGTCCTACGTAACTCTCATAGCTTCATACGATTTTATGAGTCCTACACTGCTTCGAGACTCATGTGGACCCCGCACGGCTCCAGGACTCATGTGGGCCCCGCATAGAATACCGATATTATTATTATTTTATCATATATTTCTACAAATTATGTCAGTCAAAACATTATTTTATGTACTTATTTACGTATACAAACAGTGTCTACCCTATTTCATCCTATGAAATTCCATTTTGACTAGGCCGACCTCTAGGGAGTGACTGAACCGCAATGGTCTCTGAGCAATTGCTTAGACAAGGTCTTTCTTAGGCATCAAATATGGAATCAATGATCCTAATAGAGAAATACTTTCGTTTTGATACTAACTAAATGACCATTATTATTATTCTACTTTTTTTTTAGGTTATCACATAATCCTTATTTGTATTTTTAACAAATCAATTGTTGGGATTTATGACTGAGTTAAATTGATTTTATCAATGAGTTCCTTTTACCCAATTAATTGTATGTAAAGTAATTCAACATCCACATGCAATGTAAATAATATAATGTAGTGCAGAAAGTAAAGAGTTAAGGGAAGAGAGGACAAACACAATTTTTACGAGGTTCAGCCAACTCAGCCTACGTCCTCGCCTTGAGCAACCCACTCAAGGATTTCACTAAAATCCCTACTCCTTAAATTGGGAAGAAACTTCCCTTACAATCCACTGCTTACAAGAGGTATAGCTCCCTCCTACTCCGCTGCTTACAAGAGGTACAACTTCCTCCTAATCCACTGATTACAAGAAGTACAGCTTCCTCCTAATCCGCTGCTTACAAAAGGTACAACTTCCTCCTCACACCCGGTTCACAAATCGAATCGTGAATATAATGAATTCCCAATACTAGAATGAAAGCCCGATGAGTAAACGAGTTCCCTTCAAGATTCCGAGTTGATTTTCCCAAGCTCGATGAGTAGAAGTTGAAGTGTAGGCAATCGTATAGCAATAAGAGCAAGTTTCTCAATATTCTGTCAACAATATGTACTCTTCTCTTTACATTGATCTTCTCTTTTGTCTTGACTCACACTAGGGTTTAGATGATGTATATATAGATGTTTTACCCTTAGAATTGATTTCAACCATTGAATCAAAGAGATAGCTCGTGAGTCATTTTAATAAAAATATGATTTTTAAGTTTTCCCACAAGTTCAGGCTACTAAAGTTGAGTTCAGGCTCCTAAAGTGTCAATTCAGGTGCCTAACGTCCAAGTTCAGGCAACCAAAGTGCCTCGGCCTGATTCTTTGTTTCACCATTAAATCTTCAGGCTAGCGAACGTAATCTTCAGGCGACTAAAATTGAGTTCAGGCTACCAAAGGGCCCTTTTCTTAATTTTTCCTTTCTAACTTAAAAATTTGCTTTGGTTTCTTTCTTTGCTCTTTTAAAAAATATTTTCTAAGGTTCTAACAATAGTTCTAAGTCCATGAATGTCCCCTAATGATGTTCATGAAATGCATGAGTCCTAAAAACATTCTAAGGTATAGGTTAAGCCTCAAATTAAATCATACGAAAATGTAAATACATGAATTCTAAATACCCATTCCCAAGAGGTTCTTGAACTTTGCCGCTTGCATCTTGATTCTCGTACTCTTTGAGTTTCATGGATCTTGCCAAGATATGTATGCTTTACTTTAAGGCTTCCATGACTCGTTATCCTTTCGTGCATACTTAATATAAGTCATGTTCACAAACTCAATGCACAGATCAAATACCAAGTGATTTGTCATTATCAAAACCAAATTGGACTCATAGAGTCAACAAATTTACATAGTAAAAACTGTAACATAATCTCATTTTTATAAATCAATATAAACTGTCATGTTCGTAAATCTGTATAAAACCTGTCATATCATAACTCGGTATAAAAATCGTCATATCATAACTCAGTATAAAAATCTTCATTTCATAATTCTATATAGAAATTGGTTATAGATATAAAACCCTCATATCATAACTCGGTATAAAAACCATCATTTCATAATTCTATATAGAACCTGTCATATCATAACTTGGTACAAAAACCGTTATTTCATAATTCTGTATAGAACTGGTTATATCATAATTCGGTATAAAACCGTATCTTTCACTGTATAATACCATAAAAACCACCAGGTTTAATTATGCAATAACTATAAACATTCTCATGCCACATGATTTGAGTGATATATCATAATATAATAAACTGCTTAGGGAAAATATATTTTGCTGAAAATAAAGGTATGATTATCTCTAGGGCTTAGTTTAACTTAATATATATGTTTTTTTTCAGGAAAAGGAGATTATCACCCTACTCACTTTAGTTTTCCCCAAATACGTATAAAATACCAAAACCCTCATTTTCATATGACTGATTCAATCAAAAAATCATACATAGTATTCGTGTATCTATATACTTCAGTTTAATCGGTTCACATTTCAAAAATAACTGACATAATCTAATCCCCTTACATGTTCCTGAAAATCTGCCTACAACCTTCGAAGAATGAAACCCTAGCCTCTTATCTAGCTGAGGACGAGGACCGAAAAGTCGAGAGGAGAAAGAGAGAGGACTGGACAGTACATACGGAGAGATCCTGGGCTAGAGAGAGAGAGTGAGAGACTTAGTTTAGGGAAAGGGTGAGAGAGAGAGAGAGAGTTAGAATGAAAAATAAATATAAGATCTTGACTTATAAGCCCTTTGCCCGCAGGAAACCGTCGATAGTTTGGTTACTTACCAAACCAATTTTCCAGTGTTCTTATATAAAAACTCTCGATTGTTTGAAACCGTCGACGATTTTCCTGAGCTCCATGAAACCGTCAATGGTTTGGTCCTATGCCAAACATTTTTCTCTCTTTTCCTTTCCCTTTTCTTTTCTTTTCTTTTCTTTATTTCCTTTTTCTTGGTTCGAGTTCCTACATTTTACCTTTCCCTTCTCCCACTCCGAACATTCTAATTTTATATGCCTTAATTTCCTGTACTTAAAGCAACGAATGTCCTTGTTCCTCTTGGACTAAGTTTTATTACAGCTCAATCCACTCCAGGACTTGCCTTTTCCTTGATCTTGATTACCCTTCGCCACGAACCCTTCACCATGTGAACCCTCATCGCTAGCCTTTTTCCTTTGATGGAACCCTAGCAATGCACTCATAATGTCTTCCAACTATAGGGTTTCTTTCTCCCAAGTTAACGTTGTAACCAGATTCTCGTATGTAGGTGACGTAGATAGGGAATTCAGCAACATTAACACTATGTCCTCTTCCTCAAACTTCACATTAACTCACTCCAATCACTAATGATCTAATTAAATGTGTTGATATGCTGAGTCAAGTCCAAACCCTCCACCATCTTAAGACAATAAAGCTTTTGCTTAAGGTACAACTTGTTCGAAATCGACTTGGACATGTATCGACACTCCAATTTCAACCAAACCGTCATCGGCGAGTCCTCATCCATGACGTGATACAACATGCCATCAGCTAGACATAACCTGACTGTGGAAACTGCCTTCTCTTCAAGCTCCTTCCAACTTACATCGTTCATGTCGTCCGACTTCTTTTTGTATAACGCCTTCACCATCCCTTGCTGCACTAGCAAGTCCTTCACCCTACGTTGCCAAAGCCCGAAATTACCAATTCCATTGAACTTGTTCACATCGAACTTAATAGCTCTGATACCACTTATTCATTCATTTCCCACGCAAGCAACAAGTATCTGGTTTAGATACCAATTGTTGTAACCAACAAAAACTCTGATACCTCTTGTTAACATTCATTCAACTTGAACAATAATAAACTCAAGAAGCACACAATCAAAAACGAATGAATCAACAACCACTAATGCAATCACTCAATGATGTAATATACTCAAGAAGCAATCAAACAATAATAAAAAGAATAAAAAACATTGTTGGCCTTTGTGTATTCCCAAGAGGGGGGGTAAATTGGGTATTAACTCCTAGGTTCAACTAATCCAACAACAGTATATCTCAACCTAGGGTCTTTCTAGCATATACTAATTGTGCAGACGAAAATAATAAGCGAAAATTTAAATCATGCACATCATTCACACTATAACATACACGTGCGATAAATATAAAGTGTAAAAATATAAACAAACACACGATATGTTATCAGGGTTCGACAAATACTGCCTACGTCCCTGCCTCTAGCTCGCAAGCCCGAGGATTCCACTAATGCCCACTTAATAGGTGGAATTGCACCAGTTACAACAAGGTCAATTAGTGGGGTTGACCTCAACCTGCACCTTACCAGGATGGTGCACCTAACTTTCCTAACTGGGTTTAAGCCAATCCGAGACTATTCCACAGGACTAGTCTCCCTCTTTAGGCCCACGCCTAGAGTACAACAAATATGAATTTATGTACACGAAAATATGCTTCTGAACTAAGCAGGTATGTACTACAATACGCATAGCATACTCAATCAACCACACATCAACAATATAGGAAATTGTAAGTTCAGTGATGTTTATCTTTGTGCAAGCAACACTCAACAAGATGTGATAACAAGTATGCTCAAGAGTATTCTAATCAAGTTATATCTTTAAAACAAGTTATATTAAATCTCAATAACAAATCAGAGTTTCAAAGATACTAATCAAATATTCAAACTAACTCTAAATATTTTCTTTCAATGAAATAGGCACAAGAGTAGTTTGAAAATACTATAACTTAGAAAAATATTTACACAACAAAATCAAAGTTATAGGAATCTTGCAATGACAATGCAAAGATCATTAAGCTTGTTAGTTTATCCCAACGCAAGATTTATAATGTTCAAATCTGTGGGATAAACTTAACCAAACTCCTCCAAAATCAATATCAATAAACAATCAAGGCAATGAGAGTATTAGTAATATTTAACAATCACTAGCACAATTAATATGCTCTTGCAATACTAAAATGTATCAAGGGAATGAAGAAATGAGAGTATTTGGGCAAAATAGGATTTTAAAAAAAGAGAGGATTTTTGCTAATGATTTTGCTAATCTGATGCTAATCCTCACAAATGAACCCATATTTATAGACAAAGGTCAAATTATGATCGTTTAGGACATGTAGGGTATTATTAGGAAAGTTTTAAAACACATTAGGACTTTTAACCTGGTTTAACCTGTTTAACCTCGGTAAATAATTAAGTAACTCGAGAAGATTCAAGTGACTAAACTTTAGTTCGGTCGCCCAAATAGACCCAGCGCAAAAAGGCTTTTTAAATGGTTCAGGTGTCCGAATTCAAACTTGGTTGGCTGAACAAAAGTCAAAAAGTTTTGGTGCGTGGTTCGGGTGCCCGAGAATATGTTCGGTTAACCGAACAGAGGGATTCGGTTGCCCGAGGCTTATTTTGAACTAAAAAATTTGGCAACCTGAGTTGGTGAAAAGTCACTTTTTAAGGGTTCGGGTGCCCGAGGGCGATAAGGTCATCTTGGGTTCGGCTGCCCGAAGCTTGGTCAAACTATTGACTTTCCAGCAGTTTGGGCGCCCGAGGTGCTTTGAACTTCTGGGGTTCGGTCGCCCGATCTCTCTCATGATTTTCAATTAAGTCCAATTTTTGCTTCAATTAATTTCCCTAATTATGTAAGTGATATGGGGACTATTTGTGCATTTGTTTAGGGACCTAAGGTCTTTCTATCGTACCAAAAAAATCCGGCGTTGGTCGTCAACTGAAGGGTGCCCTAAGGTCCTTTGGCTCCCTATGGTTAAATTACGGTCTTGTTGAGCTTACAATTACCTACATACATGACATGCTAAGACTATTATAGACCGATATAGATTATTACAAACTAAATTTCAAAACATAAATGCATTTATAATAAGAATCTTCTTCTTCTTTCTTCTTCTCTTCAGATTCTCCATGGAGTTTGACAGAAGTATGATCTTTAAGTCTTTTAGGCTTCCAACAATCCTTTCTCATGCGTTTGTATTGAATTAATGACCTGTTCAAGTACTAGGCACACACATTAGTAATATGCAATTTGTCATAATCAAAACTAGAGATCGGACTCAAAAAGTCAACAAACACAACTAGAACACACAAGATATACGTGGTTCAACAATAGCCTACATCCACAGGAGCAGCAACCTCACTTTCACTATAATCAATGTCAAAACCACAATCTTTGAAGTTTACTTGAAGCTTAATCTTATCTATGGTTACATAATGATGTTTATATAACCAACTAATGCCTATAAAAGAGTTCTAGCAAACCTAAACTACATCTATAGTTATCCCCTGGAGGAAAATCATCCACATAAGCCCATCTACAAGACTTTGACTTCAAATTACGTAATTTGTGCCGACGAAAACCGTTGGCGGTTTAGCCAAACCGACGACGGTTTTGTGCTGAGCAAAGGTCCTCATGCGTACTGCCTGAAACCTCTTCTCATGCAATTGTCCCTCGCGTCATGTAGTTTTCTCCAGTACATGTGATCCGCTCTGAATATGAGCCACATCCCCAACACCTATCCATTTCATCATTCAAGAATCTCCTCCTAGTAATTACGACCAATGCAATCATTTATTCACATTCCAAGTGAACACTTTTTGGTTTTTATTATTCTCAAAGGACTTTTCATGATTTAGGTTGCTCGTGTTTCACTCTCGAGTTTGCATTCCTGATTATTAATTAGGTTGAGTACTCAATCTAGTTGTATGTTAAAGGGATATTAGTGCGTGACATGGGAAGGAATTTCCCATGAGGATTATATATATTTTTTCAAACGAATCATAAGCATTATTCTCCATCCCATTGTGTCTTTACAAATTTGCAAATTAAAAATCACTTTTTTGGTGGAGTTATATATCCTAATTGATTTAAATTTTGAGTTCTCACTTCAAGTCTCAAATTTTTAAATTTATATTGTTATGGTAACTATCAAATTATGGATGATCTATAATAAAATAGATAACCTAAACTATAAAATGGATAACCATATTAATAAAATTGTGATAGGCTAAAGCTTAGCCATCCCCTATTCTTGCATGGTGCAAATATGAAATGTGCTAAGTGTTTCAGTACAACAACATAATGAGCCATGAATGCCTTATATATTCACTGCTAAAATAATGTAAAGTGGTGCAAGCATCACCTTATGGGGCTCCAGTGGGCTATACATGGGTGTGCCCCTAATTTACTAGGAATCACATTTATGTACACATCTTCCTTTCACTACTTTTCCAATCTAAGATAATTCCATTCGTGTCTTTCAAAATTGTAGTGTGTATTGTGGGATTTTGAAAATTGCAATAAAAAGATTAATGAATTTGAAACGTTTCACTTTTCATTGCTAGTTTCTCTCTCTCCCTCCACACACAAGATATGGTTGCTATTGTTTTTAATGTTTTACACCTTTAGTCGATTGATTTTTTTTTTTTCAGTTAAACGATTGGATGATTTTATAATGTGATTTTAATTAATTTGGGATCTATTCAGCTCCCAAAAAATCATTTTAATTTTTCATTTTCATCCTTTCAAAGAATTACAAAAGCACCACCTTATTTTCTAGTTTTCCTACACAAGTGTGAGAAAATATAGAAAATAAGGTTGCATCTTTGTAATTCTTTAAAAGACTAGAAATGAGAAATAAAAATTAATTTTCACTGTGAACATGCCATCAATTCTTTTAAAATTTAAATTGATCCAAAAATTATAAAAAAAATAGAATAAGAACAAAGAAATGATTTGCAGTGACAATAAAAAATTAATGACATTTCAAACTTCATTTGGACTAACAAAAAAATTTAGTCCATTTTTATTGAATATTAAAATTATAAACATATGTTTAAAAAGCACGTGGAGAATTAGAAAAAAGGGTTTATATCAAAGTTGGAATTATTTTTTTTATACAAATAGGAAAAAAATTTATTTTGATAACCAAGCAAGGTCTAGTTCAGTTCTAATGACATAGTTGGAATGACTGTTGTATCTTTAACTTTTCATGTCATATGAGATTTCATTATTTAACTTTATTTAATAATACCTATTGGCTAAATAGGCATGTTAAATTATAATAACAACCAATATCATGTTCTTTACTCAAATAGAAATATCAATTGTTGGATTGCAGTCATGATACTCCTTAGGTAACTTGTTAATTCCTCCACATAACAGGGTTTTAAAAAAGGTCTGTATTTAAATAGAACGCAATCAAATGATATATGTAGGTAGTTGGGTATTTAGCCATTTGATACAATTCTCCTATTGTCGGGTTTTAGGATTTAATCTTATGAAAATTGGTTTATAGCATGTGATGATTTATTATTCAATGATTCATTGTTTCATTACTCTAACTAAATATCTAAGGCTACTCTTGCCTAAAGAACTAGCTGATCAGATGGACTCATTCTATAGTACCTCCCAATGATTTGGAAGACCATCTCATTCCAAAACCTAAAAAAAGGATAGATATTCTACTCCCTAGAAGAGGCAAAAAAGCTATTATCATATGAATAACTGTTCTAAGTCCTTTACACATTTATTTTTTGATATCTAAACTAGGTTATTGTGCATGCCAATTTTACCAAAGGTGAAAATGTTTTTACGAAACTTTTTTGCACATCTTACCAAATTGAGTGGAACTCAAAGAGGCATCAGTTGGATGTTCCTACAACTTGCCCAATTTGTTGCTCTAAAAATGGACTATTTTAACATTTATTTTTTTTTGTTGCTATTATGATTTGCTCAAGCAGTTTGGTTTGCATATGCTTTCTGTTCACAATGATTGACTACTTTTCTCACTCTAAACAAATTATGTTTCTCACTTTCTTTTCACATATTTCTTTGAGTTACAAATTGTGGTATGTGATGGGGTCATAACACTTCTTATTTTTAATCAAAACCACCTCAATGGCTCTATCATCACCTAGATTAATGTGATATTGCTCAATATTTGGAAAACTATCACTCATCTCATATTTCTTGGGCCATTTTTCTAGCAAGAAAACTATAGTGAGTTCTTTGACATTTTTATTTTATTATGTTATTAAGAAGGATAATTTAACATGCTTGGTTGGTGCTAGTGTGTGGATGTTTTATTCAAGACATCTTTATTCAACAACACATATCATGGATAATTACTCTTTGTCATGTGGCTATTATTTAGACTTATTCTCATCTTGGTAGTCTGTTGTTGTCTTGTTCATTATCTAAGATATATGAGTATTCATTTTTTTAGTTATTAATGTTATTTTTTCCCTTAAGAAATACAATATTCTTTTTCTTTTTTTTAGTTTTTTTGAGCTTAGAGAATCGCAACATAGGCTCACATGAATCTGTGTAGATAACTTATCTTTGGTACCCATTTGACGCTACCATAATTAGGATCTTTTGTCATGTGTTACAATCCCATGTTGGGCATGTACTAAAGAGATGTTGTCATATAAAGATATGTAGTTTAGGCTTCAACCTAATGAGGTGCCTTTTTATATGGCAAAGACGTAAGGTATAAATGGACACTAACTTAGCTAATTAGGTTGAATCATTTATTTATTTATTTATTTATTACATAGGAATTCCAGCCACCAACAAGCCCTTTGGACCCTCTGGTGCGGCACCAAACCTACGGATTAACGTCCTTCCCCTAGGTCTCGCTGATAAGGTAAAGTCCGAAATGCGGGAACGGCTTCCATGCATCAGTTGGACGTTTGGCTAACCCGATCCCCGAGACACATCTTCATTACTATCCACGATTCCCGCTGGCTCACAAAAAACTCTCACCATCTACAGTCCCCGCTGGCTCATAAAGCGAACTCTCACCATTCAGGGTCCTCGCTGGCTCATAAAGTAAATTATCACCATCCATAAGTACTGTTGGTTTCGTAAGTGTATTTACTAAGAATTGAACTCATGATACTCTTTTTTATGTATTGATATCTTTCCATCACTCCACGCCCGTAGGAGCAATCATTTATTTTTTTAAGGTCTAACAAAGAGAGGTATTACAGTTTCCATTCCCAAGTTAGAGACAGAAGCTCTCTTCCCTCTCTATACGGGATGCTTGGGATGGGTTGGGAAATGCTTGAGTATTGAGATTGATCTTGATTTTGAGTTTGTAACCTCTACTGCTAATATGAAATCTTCGCTCATCAAGAGTCAACGGGAATCTAATCTGGATTTTATAAGAGACCACGGTGGAAATCGTGGGGTTTGGGTGAGGAAGAGTGCGCAGCAGATTCAAGCAGAGGTAGCGCGAATCACTGCTGCTGCTGCTAATCGGTTTTCTTTGCTGCGAAAATCTGATGAAGCAGATAATGAATTGGAAGAGTGGGGGCATCGTTCGGCTTGGGTGAAGAGGAACCCCCATCGGAGCCCTTTTGGTCGAGATCTACGACAATCCCAGAGTGGTACGACTGTTCATGTTGTTCAAGGGTTACATAGGGGGAAAGCTATGGTTTACAGTAGCAGAACAGGGACGGATGAGGATGTTAATGAACAATCTGTTGTAGAATCGAATTCTGAAATCGATTCTGATGACAGCACGAATGAGGAATCTGATGGTGATTGTGATTCTAATGACAACACGAATGATGACCCTGAAGGTGAATCGAATGAAGAGATGGGAATTGATGATTTTGTGTTGGGTGTTCAACTGAATGTCTCGAAGGAGGACGCTGATTGTGATGATTCTGCTCTGGCCGGTTTTGGAGCCTGCCCTCCAGGTGTTCGATAGAATCCAGCTAACGCAAATGATGCAAAGGGCGATGTAGGGGCTCAACAGAATTCAGCAAAGAAGCTGGAATTGGAGGGTGATTGTGAACAACACACAGGGAAATCAAATCAGGAATCTGAGATGAAAGAGGAGATTGAAGATGCCCTGAAATTCATTGAAATTTAAGGTGGTATCCTGAATGATTGGGTTGAAAAGAAGCATTTTGAGATTATGGCTGAGTTTGAGAGGTTGTCTAAAATGATGACTCAAAGGATTCTTGATGATGAAGCTTGCATGCTAGGTGCTCGACAATATGTCTCAACGGACATACATAAAGATAGATGGGGCTCAAAGGGCAAATACGAGTGTTGATGCTGGAGATTGCACTCAAGGTGCTCGATTAAATGTCTCAAGGGACATTCATGAGAAAGGTAGGCAACGATGGGCAGTAAAATATTTAGGGCGTTATAACACTACCTGCACTCAAGGTGTTCGACATAATCCCACAAAGGAGCAAAAGAAGTTCTTAATGAAAGGGGACAAGAAGGTGCCATGGGCTGATTTATTTGCTAAGAAAAAACACCAACAAAAACTGTGGAGCTATCCCTAGTTTTGTTTTGGATGGTTCAGGAGCCTGTTTTGAAATTGAAGATTTAGCACACGTTGCTGAAAAATGGATATGGAGACAAAATTATGAGTCTGGGGAGATGATCTTAGACTTTGCTATGTCATATGATTTTAGTATAATGAATACTTGCTTTAAGAAGAGAGAAGAACACTTAACCTTTAAAAGTGGACAAAATAGAAGTCAAATAGATTTTTTTTTAACTAGGAGGGTAGATCGTTTATCATGTAAGGATTGTAAAGTTATTCCAGGTGAAAGTCGAACCACACAACATAGAGTCTTAGTGTTAGATATGTGCATTAAAAAATGGAAGAAAAAGGATAAAATAAACCAGTGTAGGAGAACTAGATGGTGGAACCTAAAAGGAGAAAATATAATAAAATTTAAAGATAAAATGATCAAAGATGGGGATTGGACCTTAGAGGATGGGATAGATTCAAATACTCTTTGGAATATATTAGCTAGCTCTATTAAAAAGATAGCAAAAGAGATTTTAGGCGAATCAAGGGGAAGATTCTCAAATAGCAAAGAAAGTTGGTGGTGGGATAAAGATGTACAAAAAATCATAAAGACAAAAAGAATTTGGTATAAAACATGGTAAAAATGTAGAAACAGAGATAACTTTGAAAAATATAAGGAGGCAAGAAAAGATGCAAAAATGGCCGTTAGTGAAGCTAAAAATAGATCATTTAATAGTTTGCATGATAGATTAGGTACAAAAGAAGGGGAAAGAGATATATTTAAAATTGCTAAAGCTAGAGAAAGGAAGAACAAGGACTTAGGAAACGTAAAATGTATAAAAAGTGAGGATGATATTATCTTGGTTAAGGACGAAGATATTAAAGAAAGATGGGGAAGTTACTTTAGTAAGTTGTTTAATGAAAACCAAATAGAAGACTTAAATTTAGAATTGTCAAATGAGGAAAAGACTAAAAATATAAGATTTATTCGCAAAATTAGAGTTAACGAAGTTAAGTTTGCATTAAAAAGATGAAAAATGGGAAAGCTATGGGACCAGATAACATCCCAATTGAAGTTTGGAAATGCTGGGGTGATAACGGAATTATATGGTTAACTAATTTATTTAATACAATTATAAAAACTAAGAAAATGCCAGATGAATGGAGAAAAAGCACTTTAATACCTATATACAAAAATAAAGGAGATATTCAAAATTGTAATAACTATCGTGGAATTAAACTTATGAGTCATACGATGAAACTATGGGAAAGAGTAGTTGAACAAAGATTAAGGTTAGAAACGAAGATCTCAGAAAATCAATTTGGTTTTATGTCTGGGAGATCTACCACAGAAGCTATTTATCTTTTAAGAAAATTAATGGAAAAGTATAGGGAAAAGAAGAGGGACTTGCATATGATATTTATTGACCTTGAGAAAGCATATGATAGGATACCTAGGGAAGTTCTATGGTGGGTTTTAGAAAAAAAAGGGTGTATGTTGTAGGTATACCGATGTCATTAAGGATATGTACGATGGAGTAATGACTAGTGTAAAGACTATAGATGGAGAAACTAGAGAATTTCCAATTACCATAGGTGTACATCAAGGATCCGCTTTGAGTCCTTATCTTTTTGCTTTAGTGATGGACCAATTGACTAAGAGTATTCAAAAGGAGGTTCCATGGTGTATGTTGTTTGCAGATGATATTGTATTAATTGACGAAACTAGGGATGGAGTAGAGACTGAGTTAGAATTTTGGAGAGAAGCTTTGGAATCTAGAGGCTTTAAGATAAGTAGAAATAAAACAGAATATATGAAATGTAATTTTAGTAATGATAGGAGGAATATTGGAGACAAAGTTAAACTTGATGATAAAGAAATAAATAACACTTGTAGATTTCGATACCTTGGATCTATTATGCAAGCTGAAGGAGAAATTGAAGATGATGTAATGCATAGAGTTAAAGCAGGTTGGGTAAAATGGAGAAGTGCTTCAAGTGTTCTATGTGATCGTAGAATACCCTTAAAATTGAAAGGGAAATTTTATAGAACAGCTATAAGACCAGCCATGCTATATGGATCAGAATGTTGGGCGACGAAGAAACATAATATTCAAAAAGTAAAAGTTGCCGAGATGAGGATGCTTAGATGGATGAGTGGTATAACATTGAAAGATAAATTAAGAAATGAACATATTCGTGGTAAGTTAGGTGTAGCTTCTATAGAAGATAAGATAAGGGAGGGATGACTCAGATGGTATGGACACTTGCAACGTAGGCCTTATAGTGCACCTGTGAGGAAGAGTGACTTAGTTACTGTGGGGGGCAGTAGAAGGGGTAGGGGTAGACCTAAAATAACTTGGGAGGAGATAGTGAGTAAGGATTTAATACCTTTGAATCTATCAAAAGAAATGATCCATGATCGCATAAATTAGCGGAAAATGATTCATATAGCCGACCCCACTTAGTGGGACTAAGGCTTGGTTTTGTTGTTGTTGTTGTTGTTGTTGCTGAAAAATGGAAGAACTACTTGGTTGGTCACTTCGTGGGTAAGTTCCCAGGTAAAGCAACCCTTGATTTTATTGTTGGAAAATGGAAGGTTAAGGTTGAAATCTTTCACCGTGAGAGTGGTTGGATTGTTTTCAAACTAGGAAAATAAGAGGAATTGATCCATGTGCTACAAGGTGGCCCTTATCATGCATATGGACGACTTCTTATGCTCAAAAGGATTCCAAATTTTTTCCAATTTGAGAAAGAGAGATTTAGTGTTTGTCCAATTTGGATTAAGCTTAAAGATCCGCCCCTTGAATTTGGGTCTCCATATGCTTTGGGAAAGATTTGTTCCGAGTTGGGAAGGCTCGTGTGCACCGATAAACTCACCACTAATATGGAGAGATTATCTTATGCTAGAGTGTTGACTCTATGAGTGCAATCCTGTTTTGATAATGACAAATCACTTAGTATTTGATTTGTACATTGAGAATGTGAGCAGGAACATTACTTACCATGCCCGGAAGGTGATGAAGTCATGGAAGCCATGAGAATTAAAGCATACATAACCTAGCACAATCTATAGAACTAAAAGAGTAGAAGAATGAAGATGCAAACACCAAGTTTAAGATTGTCATGAGAATGAGTATTTAGAATTGATGTATATGCATATTTTATATGATATAGCTAGAAGTTCAAAATTTACCCTGCACATGCATTTCATGAAAACTTTTTAGGGTTAAAGATGGACTTAGAGAACTTATTTTGAACCCCCGGAAAATGTTTTATAAGAGATTAAAGTAAGAGAGCTCAAATGATTTTGAAAACTAAACTGAAAATTCTGAAGTTGATCTGTCCAGGCGACTGAGGAGTACCCTCAGAAGTCTGAAGATACAATCTTAGACAACTGAAGTTTTACTTTAGACTTCTGAGGAATTTCCTTAAAAAGACTGAAGAATTAGTTCAGTCATCTGAAAAATTAATTTTGAAACGCAGAATAGACAAAACACCTTCAAACATTTGGATTTTCAGTTCAGTCATCTGAATTGTGACTTCAAAAGACTGAACCCACAATTCAGTTGTTTGATCCTGTGTCTAGATTATAATTTCCAGTACTTTAAGGAACATCAAACGTTTGAACCTGAATGCTCAGTCGTCTAAACCTGCTGGAACTTTAAAATTCTGAGCTTTAGCAAGAAAACACGTGAGTTATTCACTTGATCAAATTGATCCAACGGTCAGGACTTAACCTAAGGCCGAGATTACTTATAAAAATAACCTCTAAACCTTAGTGCCTCACTTTTTGCATATGATTGAGGAGCCTTGAACATTCTTACACATCTCTTGAGAAGCTTTGAATACTATTGCTAAAAATCATCGCCTGCACTGCAAAGAACACACATTTACTTGGGCATTTGCATATTCAAGATCTGAGCAAATACTCGCGCAACTTCTGCTAAATCTAGGTTTGATCATAAGGTTTGGAAAAAGAGTTTATTGAGCCTTCAATTTTTTATTAATCGGTCATCTTCTTTATTATTTGTTTACTGAAAAATCTTTTTAGGAGCAAGAAACTTATTTTCTCATAGTTATTTATTTGAAAAATATTTTGAGAATAGTATTCTAAAGTTTGAATCATTCTGATATTTAAAGTTATATTTTAATTTAAAGAGATCTATCTTATTGGTACAAAAAGTATTTGAAAAATATTGTTTAAATTTTTGAAATATTCAAAGTCATATTTTTATTCAAAGATTTAATCGTGCGAGTTATTTGATAGTAAGAACTTAGATCTGCATAATACTCAAAGACTTTTTCATCTCATAAACTTATTCTTGAATATTTATTCTGAGAGATTGATCTTGAGTTATTATTTATATATACTTTTGTGAAAGATCACTACTTGAGAAAAGTTTTTGTTTAAAACTAAAATCTTGAAGAAAGTTTTAAATATATCTTCATTCAAAGAGTTGCTATTTGATTAGTATAAGAATTTTTTATTGCAAATACTAAGAGCTTCTAAATACATATTCTTGAGGAATATTATTTTTGAAATATAGTGTTTAAATCTTTGTAACATTCAAAGTCGTATATTTAATCAAAGATTCAACTTGACAAATTATTGATAGTAAGAACATAGATCTACGCATTATTAAAGATTATATTTGAAAGGATCTTATTTTCTAATCTTGCATAAAGTATTCTGAAATCGAACCATACATTTCTCCAAAGTATTTATTTATAAAATCATTTTTGAGAGATATTGATTTAAAAGGTAAATTTGTGAAGCATATCATTCATATAACGATTACATCGTTATATACATATTGAGTTTCAAATTTTATCATATGAATATGTGTTAAGAATTTTTATTGTAATCATTGGCTTGTTCAGAAACATATGAGTGTTCAGAAATTTCATCAATCTATTGTATTGACAGTTCGGGTTGTGAACCGGGAAAAAGAAAATTGTGCCTCTTGTAAGCAGTGAAGTAGGAGGAAGTTGTGCCTCTTGTAAATAGCAGAGTAAGAGGAAGTTGTTTCTCTTATAAGCAGTGGAGTAGAAGGAAGTTGTGCCTCTTGTAAGAAGGGAGCTTGTAATGGGAAGCTTCGTCCTAGTTAAAGGAGCGGATTAGTGCAATCCTTGGGGGTTTTGCCCAAGGTGAGGATGTAAGCCGGATTTGGCCGAACCTCTTTAAAAATTCGATGTCTGCACTCTCTCTCTATCCCTTTACATTTCCGCATTTATATTCATATTATATCTGTTGTGCATGTTTTAAATTTCGATATATATGAATATCTAAAATATATGAGAATAATTGGGTAATACTGAATTAATTGAGATATCTACGGATTAAATCAATTGAGTTGTATAATATTGAAATTGTGTGTATCCAAATTTGTGTTTGTATGGTTAGGATTCAATTAAGGATTGAAATACCAAAGTAAAATTTAAAATACTCAATTCACCCTCCTCTTGGGATTACACCTAAATTAACAATTGGTATTAGATTCTCATTACATAGACTTAAAAGTTTTTGTAAAAAGATCACGATGACTTATGTTGGTGTATCCCCATTTTGTGAGGGAAAATTCTCTACAAGCCCTCCAATGTTTTATAGTGAAAATTTCTTCGATTTGAAACTAAGAATGATTGTTTTTATCAAATCAATGGATTGGAAAACTTAGAGAGTAATTGTTCAAGGGAATTTTATACCTATGAAAATTGTCAATAATGTTGAAATTCCAAAGTTAGAAAATGAGTTTAATAAAAATGACATAGAATTGATGCAAGAAAATTTTAGTGCAATGAATATTCTATTTCTTGCCTTAGATACTAATGTCTTTCATGAAATTAAATCATGTCAAAGTGCTAAGGATATATGGGAAGAATAGGAGATTTGAAGAGACCAAAGGAAAGAAGTCCACCACTTGGGAAGATTCATGCTCAAATAATCAGGTAGTGGAAAATTGTGGTTTGATTGCATCTATTGATGAAGAGGTACACTCTACTCATTCTACTTCTCATAATGATTCTCAAAATGATTCATGCAATGATTGTGATACATATTGTGATACATGTTGTGATGGTAGTGAATATTTCTCCGATTGGAAACTAAGAATGACTGTTTTTATCAAATCAATGGATTGGAGGACTTGGAGAGTAATTGTTCAAGGGAATTTTATACCCATGAAAATTGTCAATAATGTTGAAATTCCAAAGTTAGAAAATGAGTTTAATAAAAATGACATGGAATTGATGCAAGAAAATTTTAGTGCAATGAATATTCTATTTCTTGCCTTAGATACTACTGTCTTTCATGAAATTAAATCATGTTAAAGTGTTAAGGATTTATGGGAAGAACTCGATAAGAGATTTGGAGAGACCAAAGGAAAGAAGTCCACCACATGGGAAGATTCATGCTCAAATAATCAGGTAATGGAAAATTATGGCCTGATTGCATTTGTTGATGAAGAGGTACACTCTACTCATTCTACTTCTCATAATGATTCTCAAAATGATTCATGCAATGATTGTGATACATCTTATGATACATGTTGTGATAATTCTGGTAGTGAATATTATGATGAATCTGATAATGATAACATGCCATCTTAGGAACTACAAAAGGGATTTGCTAAGGCTTATAAAATTTTAACAAAGATGTCTAAAAAGAAAATAATGCTGAAAAATGAAAATAAAGATTTAGCAAAACAGTTAGAAAATTTTAGAGAGTCTCATACTTCTTGGGAAAAAGAAAAGGTTGAAATGGAATTAGAAATTAAGAGATTAGTAACCAAAAATGAGGCATCACTGAAATATTTAGAATAAAAAATTAGTGTTGAAAAAGAAAAGGATTTGAAAATCATGAAATTAGAAAACAAGAATGATATGATGGCAAAAGAGATAAAAGAGTTACGATCCAAGATTTCAAGTGATAATGCAAAAGATCTTCAAATTTCTGAACTTGAATGTAAAGCAAATAAAATGACCTATGAACTTGTAAAATTACAAGTTGTTTACAAAAGTTTAAAGAATTTAAAAATTCAAGACCTAGAAAGAAAGATAAAGAATCAAGTTAAGATCATTCACACATTTACTAAGGGAAAAGAAAATTTTGACAAGCTTTTAAGTTCTCAAAAGATGACCTTAGACAAATAAGGTATAGGTTACAATGGAATTGAAAATAGGAGAAGAAAGAACCTATACATGGGGTACTTTGTTAAAGCGTCAAAATTCTATGCTAGTACCTCATCCAGTCTGTATGCTCACACCACCTACGTATTATGTAAAAATAAAGGACACATTAAATTTGGATGTCCTTTTAAAAGGAAAGGTGTAAAACCTAAACAGGTTTGGAGAGTCAAAGAAAAATGGATACTAAAAAAGAACCCCAAAAACTCCTCTTTAGACTTTAGGATTGAGAATTTAGTGGAGTCAGAAACATAAACAAAAAGGTGTCGTGATGACTAATAGGCTTGGGGAATAGTATATGCTTAAAATGTAAAATCTTAGTATATGTATTTACCACACTATTATTATACTAAGAATCCTACAAGAAAGTTAAGTCAAAATGATTCCTTTAAGCAATATATCCAATCTAACTACCTAATGCTTTTATATCATAATGATTGAGTAAAATGTTAAAATATTGGATAGCATGCTAACTTTGATTTGTTCAAAATAAAAGGTTGAAGGCCTAACTAGTTAAAATATCAGAAACCTTATATCTTTGCAATGAGTAACATAAATCATGACATTGAAGAATAAATCTACATCCAAATGGACAAGGTAACTGTTCCTAATAGATAATTCTTATTGCTTAACCCATCCTTAAATATTAAAATATTAAGTTAAGCAGATCATGTCCAATGCATAAGTCTGAGCCTTAGGAAATAAATCATATATTAAACATCATCTAATCCTAAACTCATTCTTGGAGCCTTAAATGGTTAAATCAGTCATCACTCTAGCCACAAGAATTAATAATCATAAATTTCATATCTATCAAGTGCTCATTAAAAGATATCCAGTTATAATCAAATTAGTGGAATTCTTTAAGGGATCAAATTGTTTACCAAGACATTTTTAATAAATATTCCCTTTGTGCTTAAAATATAAAATTTCCTAATTTTGATTTGTGATTAAGCAATTTCTTGCATAAGAAATATTTACCATACCACGATTATATCTGGAAAAGATTCATCTATCCTTAGCTCGTACCCTTGCTTAAAATTGAAGACATACTTATAAGGTACCGTCCAATGATTGGATAATTAGAAATACCCAAAGACCAGTATTCAAAAATTAAAATTCTCCCAAATTGCCTTTTGCCTAAATAGTTGGATATATTTGCTTCCATAAAATATTTTGAGTATTGTCCACTCATAATGAATATTCTTCTGAACTTAATGATAATTTAATTGTTAAGAGTATTTGTCAAATCTCACTTCACAAGCTCTCAAACTTTAAGTCAAATCTATTATAAGCTTTTGAATATGTCAAATGACTAAGTTATTTGCAATAGGTTCAATTTATATGAAAATGCAAATGACTAGGAAACCTAAGCGTTGAGATCCATAAGAAAAGAAGCTATATAGGCTTATGATCCTGATGTAAAATTGTTTATGACTTTTTGGTCCTCTAAGCTAAAGCAGGTAAAGTCAAGTATAAATCATTGAAAATCTTAGAACACTCGACTAAATTGGTGAAGAATGATTAAAAGAAAAAGACATAAGAATATGATAAGTGCATAATTGAAGGGGAGCAAATTAACTTGAAAATACTATGACTTTAAAAAATAAGCATAATCACATTTAGTATCATTTTTTGTATGTACATCTGGTATCAACTCATGAATGGTATGTGTACATTCTTTTGTGCATATTTGATGCAACTTGTTAACCATATGAATTTTTTAAAATTATACTGAACTAAATTGCATGCTTGAAAATATTTAGGGAAGCTGAGCTCCATTTCTAGAGAAAGAGCATAAAGAACTCATGTGCATCATGGTATCACTATAGTTGGTCTAAGTTATTCTAAAATGATTGTTTATACGACTTGGAAATATTAGTGAAATTAATCTTTGATAAGTATTAACATTTCATTTCATCTAAGCAAGTCTTCAAACTCTTTTTTTTTGGGGGGGGGGGGCATCTAAAAATTATTTCCTATCTTATTATGCTCACCATTATTATTATACTTAGATGTGCATTGAACTTTTTGTGGCATATACTCAATTATGATGATTTTATTGAATACTCTAAATGAAAAATATATTACTTTACTGCAAGTTTCTTAAGTTAACCATAGATCTGGCTTTAAAATGCATTAATATAATTCAGATTTGTGTGGTTAGTCTTTTTGGTTATAATTCTTTTCGGAATGTACTTAAAGCAAAAATCTAGAGCACAATTTGTTTTGAAAATCCAAAAGGTGAGAGATACATACTAGAGTAAATTTTTTATCAGAACTAAAGGGAAAGAGAAATTTTTTTTTTTTTGAGATCAAAAGGGGGAGAGATATTTTTTTTTATAAATTTCATAGCCTACAATGTGTATGAACTTAAATAAATAAAAAGGGGGAGAGTTTTTCTGAGCTAAAATAAATATAGTTGCCTAGAATTATATTAGATTACATAATTCAGGGGGAGCAACATTAATTAATATTCACAATTGGTTAGAAATTTCAAATTTGCCTTATTTGTTCACATTTGATATTAAGCTAATAGCATGATGATTGCATGTTAAATGACACATGTTGATCCTCACATAAACTTTTGAATTTTAAATGACTGCTTTGCTTAACCATGTCTATGTAAATTGACACACTGTGTATGTTCACATTGAAATTTAATTCAACAACACAAGTTTGCATTAGCAAGGGGGAGAAGTAAATTGAATATCACAGGGAGACATATTTCATAGTACAATTTTGAAATATAAAGGTTGCACATTTTTAAAAAGATGAGATATAATTATGTCAAAACATTTTTATTCTATACCTTTTTGTTGATGTCAAAAGGGGAAGAAAAATATAAGGTTATAACAAAAATAGTTAGCAAAAATAGTTTGCAAGGGAGAAAAGTACATAAGTACATGAGTTATACGTGCAAAACTATTGCCTATTTTACATTGTGCTGAATTTTATATTATGCATTATTTGAGGGGAAGTCTTGTTAGGTGTAACCCATTTTATATTTTTACTCGTGTATTTATCATCATCAAAAATGGGGAGATTGTTGACTCTATGAGTCTAATCCTGTTTTGATAATGACAAATCACTTGGTATTTGATCTATGCATTGAGAATGTGAGCAAGAACATTACTTAGCATGCATGGAAGGTAATGAAGTCATGGAAGCCACAAGGATTAAAGCATACATAACTTAGCACAATCTATGAAACTAAAATAGTAGAAGAATGAAGATGCAAGCGTCAAGTTCAAGATTGTCATAGGAATGGATATTTAGAATTGATATATGTGCATATTTTATATGATATAGCTAGAAGCTCAAAATTTACCCTACACATGCATCTCATGAAAACCTTTTAGGGTTAAACATGGACTTAGAGAACTTATTTTGAACCCTCGAAAAATGTTTTATAAGAGATTAAAGCAAGAGAACTCAAATGATTTTGAAAACTAAATTGAAATTTCTGAAGTTGGTTTACCCAGACGACTAAGGAGTTCCTTAGAAGTCTGAAAATACAACCTCAGATGACTGAAGTTTTACTTCAGACATCTGAAAAATTTTCTCAAAAGACTGAAGAATTAATTTTGAAATACGGAACAGGTAGAACACCTTCAGACGTCTGAACCCGAATGCTCAGTCGTCTAAACCTGCGGGAACTTTAAAAATCTGAACTTTAGCAAGAAAACACGCGAGTTGTTCACTTGATCAAATTGATTAAATGGTCAGGACTTAACCTAAGGTCGAGATTACTTATAAAAATAACCTCTAAATCTTAGTGCCTCACTTTTTGCATATAATTGAGGAGCCTTGAACATTCTTGCACATCTCTTGAGAAGCTTTGAATACTATTGCTAAGAATCATCGCCTGCACTGCAAAGAACACACATTTACTTGGGCATTCACATATTCAAGATCTCAGCAAAATACACGCGCAACTTTTGCTAAATTTAGGTTTGATCTTGAGGTTTGGAAAAAGAGTTTATTGGGCTTTCAATTTTTTATTAATTGATCATCTTCTCTATTATTCGTTTATTGAAAAATCTTTTTTGGAGTAAGAAACTTATTTTCCCATAGTTATTTATTTGAAAAATATTTTGGGAATAGTATTCTAAAGTTTGAATCATTTTGATATTTAAAGTTATATTTTAATTCAAAGAGATCTATCTTATTGGTGCAAAAAGTATTTGAAAAATATTGTTTAAATCTTTGAAATATTCAAAGTCATATTTTTATTCAAAGATTTAATCGTGCGAGTTATTTGACAGCAAGAACTTAGATTTGCATAATACTCAAAGACTTTTTCATCTCACAAACTTATTCTTGAATATTCATTTTCAGAGATTGATCTTGAGTTATTATTTATATATACTTTTGTGAAAGATCACTACTTGAGAAAAGTTATTGTTTAAAACTCAAATCTTGAAGAAAGTTTTAAATATATCTTCATTCAAAGAGTTGCTATTTGATTAGTATAAAATTTTTTTATTGCAAATACTAAGAGCTTCTAAATACATATTCTTGAGGAATATTATTTTTGAAACATAGTGTTTAAATCTTTGCAATATTCAAAGTCGTATATTTATTCAAAGATTCAACTTGACAAATTATTGAAAGCAAGAACATAGATCTACGCATTATTAAAGATTATTTTTGAAGGGATCTTATTTTATAAAATCATTTTTGGGAGATATTGATTTAAAAGGTAAATTTGTGAAGCATATCATTCATATAATAATTACATCGTTATATACATACTAAGCTTCAAGTTTTATCATATGAATATGTGTTAGGAATTTTTATTGTACTCATTAGCTTATTCAGAAACATTTGAGTGTTTAGAAATTTCATCAATCTACTGTATTGACGGTTTGGGTTGCGAACCAGGAAGGAGAAAGTTGTGTCTCTTGTATGCAGCGGAGTAAAAGGAAGTTGTGCCTCTTGTAAGCAGTGGAGTAGGAAGAAGTTGTGCCTCCTATAAGCTGGGAGCTTGTAACGGGAAGCTCCGTCTCAGTTAAAGGAGCAGATTTGTAGCGCCCCGGTCCTTTGTACGAACCTAGAGTGCTACTACGCATATGTTGTACTTGCATTTGATAAACATACATAAACAACCTACCCTAAATTGGGACAAAAAGGTGTATCTCATACAGATCTGTATTCATGCACAGCAGAAAACGTAAATATTCTTACGGGATCCTATTAGATATATACCAGAGTTCTATCAGTGTTTTTCAGTACACAAAATTCATACTTAAAACATAAACTGTATTATACCCCTTTACATTCAACCAGGCTAACAACCTAGTACTGATACAAAAACTTACGTCTACTAACAAGACTCTACGCGCCAATGTCCTTCTAGAAGACTAGGACCGACATCCTGTAGGACCTGAATCAAAGGTTGTAAGATTGGGGTGAGACACTTCTCAGTAAGGTGGAAGATATTACATCAGCACGTGACTACATGAGTTTATTTCAATTCAAAATAGTTGCACAGTATCACATTCACAATACTATACTATAGCAGATATATAAACATAATTTAGCATCATTACAAGCGAGAGTTCTCGAGGTTAGGGTAGGGTACATGCCAATACACTGTACGATCCCTCCACACGGTACTCAAACCTGTGACTTTGGCAATTTCAGTTTTTTTTTTTTAAATCATGTATATGAAAATTTAGGACAATGACCAGCTTTGGAACTTCCGTAAATATGCCTAATTACCCCGTGGCATGGGTTATGCACTGATAAAATCTGACAGGGCCCTGTTCGTGCAGGCACTGTCAAGCATCATATATATAGTCCGTTTGCCCCACCTGGTCCAATATTTCACCAGTGGCCCCATACACTCCTGTAAGCTGACTATCTCGATACCCACGCCGATTCACATGTGTGGTCGCACTGTACCTCAGTTAGCAACGGAACCGCGCCTCAAGCTATTTAAAGCCTCAGATAACCTGGAGTGTCTTTCAACTCCTTCAGAGTGTCTTTCAACTCCTTTAGTGACAAGCTATGGTCCCAATTTATCATATATATAATTTACAATGAAAACATAACAACCTGTACAATTCCAGTAATTTCATAACTGTAATTATGCAATCTTTCATGTATTCTTTCTTTCTTTCAAACAGTGGTGTTAACCGGCACAAACGCTCTCGGCTCAACCCTTTTTACATATAAAGTTTCGTGATTAACCGACACCTGTTTTCCACATTTTTAGATAATAGAATGGAACTTCAATTCTCACAGTTCATTTACAAGTATAACAATTAGGTATGTTCCACTTCATATCATATGTCACGCTCGTTTTGTCAAAACCGCTATAAACAGTGCATAACTTGAAAAAAATACTATTTGGACTGCAAACATGGGTATTAAATAGTTCTTACTTTAGTTTTAAAACAAATAAAGTAGTTTTGGAAAGTTTGGAGTTCATAGGCCAAAACCCCATTTTTGCCAAAAACCGTAAAACCATAAAATCGTAAGAAATATCTTTTATACCCAGTAAAATTTTGCAAATAAATAGTCTAAACATGCATAAAGAAATAAGCTAACTTTCTAGTGGTTTAGTTTTCTAAAAATACTGATGTAAACAAATCCCCTTACCTTAATCCCGAAAACCAAAACACGAACGAATCGATCCAAAACAACGACTCGAGATTTCGAAACCTAAAAATTGAAGAACAATACTTCACTATAATCTCGACTACTATATAACTACCGAACCAAAAACAAAATCAGATCCTTACCTCGATTTTTGGGAAAAAACCCGAAAATCCACAGATAAAAAATCTTATCCGCTATAACAGTAGAGATTCTCCTCCTAATCCATGTAGTGATGTCAGATCGTTAATTCCAGCAACAGACAACATGAAATCTTAGAGAGAAAGAGAGAGAGAGAGAGAGAGAGAGAGAGAGAGAGAGAGAGAGAGAGAGAGAGAGAGAATGGAGGTAACCTAGCAAGAAAGAAATGAACATTCTATTTATAACTAGTTTGACCCGGCCAGCCTCGTCGACAAGTTGAAGTTCTCATCGACAAGCCGAAGAAGGTCGCTCATGGCCGAGAAAGTGACCTCGTTGATGAGTCTGAGATTTTAGAATCTTTGAAAATCTCTCGGCATCTTTTCATCGATGAAACCCTACGTCTCATCACCGAGCCACAATAGATACTTCATCGACGAGAAATAGAGCCTCGTTAACGAGCTCTATTGTTTTATCCTTTTTAATTTTCCTTCTCTTTTCTTTATTTATTTTCCAAATTCGGGTTCCTATAATCTCCCATCCTTATAAGAATTTTGCCCTCGAAATTCACCAACCGATACCAAGCCCACTCTACCTTACATCGGAGACCTATAGAAAAGTCGGCAGCTACTCATAAAGCAGCTCCGACCCGAATTTATTACCTACTCTCACTTATGGCGGAGGAATACCGTGGTTACAACATAAAGCTTCACGAGCTTACAATATACACACAAAACTTTCCCAAAGATCATATCTACTTACTAAACATACTAGCATACATACATTCACTTACCTAACTAACTTTAACCGTCTCTGAACAACTGAGGATACTTCTATCGTATCTTAGTTTCTAACTCCTATGAAGCTTCTTCTTCAACTGCATGGTTCCACCACAATACCTTCACTAGCGGTATTTCCTTAGTCCGTAACTGCTGAACTTTTCGATCTAATATCTGTACTGGTACCTCCTCATATGATAAGACATCACTGATCTCTAGAGGTTCGTAACTTAGCACATAGGAAGGATCCGACACGTACTTCCTCAGCACCAACAAGTGGAACACGCCATGGACTTTGGATAGTGCTGGGGGTAAAGCCACCCGATAAGCTACTGAACCTATGCTTTCCAGGATCTCGAAAGGCCCGATATATCGAGGACTTAACTTCCCCTTCTTTCCGAACCTCATCACCCCTTTCATCGGAGCGATCTTCAGAAACACCATATCTCTTACCTCAAACTCCAGCTCTCGTTAACGAGTATCAACATAACTCTTTTGCCAACTCTTAGCTGTCATGATTCTCTCCCTGATCAACTTGACCTTTGCAGAGGCCTGCTGAATCAGTTCTGGACCCAATATCTGCCGCTCACCTACCTGATCCCAGTACAATGGAGATCAACACCGATGACCGTACAATGCCTCATAAGGTGTCATCTCTATGTTGGCCTGGTAATTGTTGTTATATGCAAACTCAACAAGCGGTAAATATCGTATACATCCGTCACCAAAATCCAGTACACATGCTCGCAGCATATCCTCCAACGTCTGAATAGTTCTCTCAGTCTGTCCATTTGTCTACGGGTGAAAAGATGTATTGAATGTCAGTTATGATCCCAAGGCATCCTGTAAACTCTTCTAGAAAAGAAACGTAAAGTGGGAATCTCAATGCGAAACAATAGAAACAGGGATACCATGGAGTCGTACTATCTCCTGCATGAACAACTCTACCAGCCTATTCAAGGAATAGTTGACTCTGATAGGAATGAAATATGCAGTCTTTGTCAGCCGATCAACTACAACTCATATAACATTTTGCCCATGCACCGTCGTAGGTAACACGTCACAAAATTCATCGAAATGTGTTCCCTCTTCCACTTGGGAATGTCAAGTGGCTGAAGTGGTCCTGCTAGCATCTGGTGCTCTGCCTTGACCTGTTGACATGTCAGACACTGCTCTACAAATCGGGCGATCTCTCTTTTCATGTTGGACCACCAAAAACATTCCCTTAGATTCTTGTACATCTTCGTACTGCCAGGATGTATGGTGTAGAGCAAACGGTGTGCCTCCTCTAGAATGACCCATTTAATCCTAGCGTCATCTGGTACACATACCCTGTTATGGAATCTCAAAATCCCATCACCAGAGATACTGAAATCCAGCTTTAATCCACTCTGAACTCCTTCCATAACCTCAACTAGCTCTGGATCCTCCTTCTGCGCTGCTCGGATCCTCTCCTATAAGGTCGGCTATACCACCAAGCTAGCAAGAACAACCTGGTGATTTCCTTCCACCACTTCTAAGCACAACCTTTCCATTTTCATACAGATCTGATGCTGAACTCCCACTGCAGAAACTAATGCATTCATAGACTTTCGACTCAACGCATCCGCTACCACATTTGCTTTTCCTAAGTCATAGCTAATAGTACAGTCAAAATCTTTTATCAACTCAAGCCATCTACGCTGCCTCATGTTCAACTCTTTTGGCATGAAAATGTACTTAAGACTTTTTTGATCAGTAAAAATCTTGCATCTTTCACCATACAAGTAGTGCCTCCAGTTTTTTAATGCAAACACCACAGCTGCCAATTCTATATCATGTGTCGGGTAGTTCTTCTCGTACTCTTTGAGTTGACGAGAAGCGTAAGCAACCATCCTTCCCTGTTGCATTAGAACACAACCAAAACCCTTCTTAGAGGCGTCACTGTAGATAACAAATCCGCCATCCCCAGATGGAATGGTCAGAACTGGAGTAGTAACTAGTCACCGTTTTAGCTCCTGGAAACTCAGCTCGCACTCATCAGTCCAATCATACCTCACGTTCTTCCTCGTGAATCGCGTCAATGGACCTACTAAACTGGAGAACCCTTCTACAAAATGACGGTAGTAACCTGCAAGACCTAGAAAACTTCTGACCTCCTGAACATTCTTCAGTCTCGCCCAGTCCACTACTGCCTCTATCTTACTAGGATCCACTAATATCCCTCCTTTGGACACTACATGCCCTAGAAACGAAATCTGTTCTAGTCAGAACTCACATTTCTTCAGTTTAGCGTATAACCTCTTATCCCTGAGCACTTGCAATACCAGTCTCAGATGAACATCATGCTCTGCAGCACTCCTAGAATATACTAGGATATCATCAATAAATACCACGACAAACTGGTCTAAGTATTCATGAAAGACCTTGTTCATTAGATCCATAAATGCTGCAGGTGCATTAGTCAAGCCGAATGATATAACCATAAATTCGTAATAGCCGTACCGAGTTTGGAAAGCTGTTTTCAGAACATCCTCCGTTTTCACCTTCAAATGGTGATATTCAAATCATAGATCGATCTTAGAGAAAATCTGCGTGCCCTGAAGCTAGTCAAACAGATCATCGATCTTGGGTAACGGGTATTTGTTCTTTATCGCCTTGTTAAGTTCTTTGTAGTCGATGCACATCCTCATCGACCCATCCTTCTTCTTCACAAATAGCACATATGCTCCCCAAGGAGAAACACTTGGTTGAATGTACCCCTTATCTAGCAGCTCCTGGAACTGTTCTTTCAACTCTCTCAATTCAGTTGGAGTCATATGATATGGAGCTTTCGATATCGGTGTCGTACCTAGAGCTAACTCTATAACGAATTCCACTTCACGGTTTGGAGGTAATCCTAGCAAGTCCTCTGGAAACACGTCGGGGAACTCGCGTACTACAGGATTCACCTCCAGTTTACTTTATTCTATCGGTGTGTCTTTCACAAACGCTAGATGCCCTTGGCATCCCTCCCAGAGCAATCTACCAGCCTGCAAAGCTAAAAGGATCCGTGGTGCAGAACGCACACACGACCTTATAAACTTGAATTCCTGCTCCTATGGAGATCTAAACCTCACTTCTTTCCCGTGGCAGTCGATACTGACATAATTGGAAGACAACGAGTCCATCCATAAAATGATATCGAAGCCATACATGTCAAATACTATAAGGCTAACTGGTAGTACCCTTCCCTGGATCACTACGGGAAAATCACGGACTACTTTATTACATACAATTGCCGACCCTGATGACATAGCCACTACCAGTTCATAACCCAACTGTTGCTTCTCTAATCCACACAATTTAACAAATTCCTGGGAGATAAAGGAATGCGTTGCTCCTGAGTTAAATAATATAACAGCTTTATTGGAAAGCATGTAAATATTACCTGTTACCACATCTCCAGCGTTTTCTGCATCACCCGGAGTCAAGGAGTACACCCTAGCTTGGGCAGTACCCCCTTACTGTTCACTTCGTGGCACCTGGGTACCACCTCTGAAAGGTTGCTGTGCTCCACCGTACCTTGGCAGATTACAATCCCTCACTTGATGTCCCATCTTACGACATCATAAACAAGCCTCCATAGCCCTCCAACACTGCCCCGCGTGAGGTTTCCCACACGTAGAACAAATAGAAGTGGACGTGGTACTCTGAGAAACACCACTACTGTTCTTCTTCTTCCAGTCCTAGTTTGCCCCTCCATAAGAACTGGAAGGCACAAGTCTCTTCTTTGGAACCTGAACCCCAAGGTCCTCGTGCAAACTCTCCTCTACTACGGTGGCTTTGTCAACAAGAGTAATAAAGTCCTACATCTGCCATATCGCAGTCTACTTCCTGATCTCCTTCTTCAGGTCCCTTTGAAATTTCCAGGCCTTCATTGCCTTGTCCGGAATCATGAATGGAGTAACACGAGATAGCTCTTGAAATTTGGCAACATACTACTGAACGGACAGCTGCCCCTGCTCTAGACTCATGAATTCCTCCATCTTGGAATTTCTGACCGTGGCTGGAAAATACAATTCAAAGAATAAGTCCTTGAATTGGGCCCATGTCACAACTACAAGAAGAGGTCGATGCTCTTCAAGCATCTTAACTGACTTCCACCATCTCTCTGTTTCACCCGTCAGCTTAAATTTCGAAAAAGCTACCTTCTTCTTTTCAGTGTAGTTCAGGACATCTAGAATCTTCTCAATCTCTCTGATCTAATTCTCAGCTCGAATCAGATCTGCACTCCCTACGAAGATAGGAAGTTTCAATTGTGTGAACTAGTTAATGGAGCATCCCAACTCAGCAAGGGGACGATCCTGACCCTTATTCGTTTGGAAAACCTCAACCATAAGCTACTGAGCGAAGTCCCGCAGAACACTCGTGGAGTTGCTGCCAGCCTCATGGCCAACTCCTTCACTACTACTGCCTCCAACGTTAGCAATAATATCCTTGAATTCCATCTTGAAAAAGCAATTGAGGAAATCAATTAGAAGCTTAATCAACTAATACTGCAATATTATAAACTCATTTCCCATAATAACATGCCTAGTACTGATGTACTCTAATGACTCACATTCTCATTCTAACTCAAGTTCCGCACTTTCACTTGGAAACAAAAGCCGTCAATAGATTGCCATGATTTTTTGAGCCCTTCGATGATCTAGAAAAACACAGAAGTCTACCAATGGATTTCCTATCTCTAGGTGTACAAAGCTTCACTCGATAATCATATTCACATCTTAAACTCTAGTATAGTCTAATCTACAGAACCTAGCAACCTAAGCTCTGAGCATACCCATAACCAGGCAGTGCAATTCACATCACACTTCCGGATTGCTAGGCTCTGATACCAAACTGTAGCGCCTAGTCCTTTGTACGAACCTAGAGTGCTACTACACATATGTTGTACCTGCATCTGATAAACATACATAAACAACCCGCCCTAAATAGGGAAAAACGGGTGTATCTCATACAGATCTGTATTCATGCATAGAGGAAAACGTAAACATTCTTACGAGATCCTATTAGATATATACTAGAGTTCTATCTGTGTTCTTCAATACACAAAATTCATACTTAAAACATAAGCTGTATTATACCCCCTTACATTCAACCAAGCTAACAACCTAGTATTGATACAAAAACTTACGTCTACTAACAAGACTATGTGCCAATGTCCTTCTAGAAGACTAGGACCGACATCCCGTAGGAATTGAATTAAAGGTTGTAAGATTGGGGTGAGACACTTCTCAATAAGGTGGAAGATAGTACATCAGCACGTGACTACATGAGTTTATTTCAGTTTAAAACAGATTCACAATACCACATTCACAATACTGTACTATAGCAGATATATAAATATAATTCAGCATCGTTACAAGCGAGAGTTCCCGAGATTAGGGTAAGGTACAGGCCCATACACTGTACGATCCCTCCACATGGTACTCAAACCTGTGACTTTGACAATTTCAGTTTTTTTTTTTAAAATCATGTATATGAAAATTTAAGACAATGACCAGCTTTGGAACTTCCGCAAATATGCCTAATTACCCCGTGGCATGGGTTGTGCACTGATAAAATCTAACAAGGCCCTGTTCGTGCAGGCACTGTCAAGCATCACATATATAGTTCGACTGCCCCCCCTGGTCCAATATTTCACCAGTGGCCCCATACACTCTTGCAAGCCGACTATCTCAATAACGGGGCCCTGTTCGTGCAGGCACTGTCAAGCATCACATATATAGTCCGACTACCCCCCCCTGGTCTAATATTTCACCAGTGGCCCCATACACTCTTGCAAGCCGACTATCTCGATACCCACACTAACTCACATGTGTGATCACATTGTACCTCAGTTAGAAACGGAACCACGCCTCAAACTATTTAAAGCCTCAAATAATCTGGAGTGTCTTTCAACTCCTTTAGTAACAAGATGTGGTCCCAATTTATCATATATATAATTTACAATGAAAACATAACAACCTGTGCAATTCCAGTAATTTCACAATCGTAATTATGCAATCTTTCATACATTCTTTCTTTCTTTTATACAATGGTGTTAACTGGCACAAATGCTCTCGGTTCAACCCTTTTTACATATAAAGCTCTGTGATTAACCGACACCTGTTTTCCATATTTTCAGATAACAGAATGGAACTTCAGTTCTCACAGTTCATTTACAAGTACAACAGTTCAATATGTTCCACTTCATATCATATGTCACGCTTATTTCGTCAAAAACCGCTATAAACAGTACATAACTCGAAAAAAAAAATAATACTATTTGGACTACAAACATGGGTATTAAATAGTTCCTACTTTAGTTTTAAAACAAATAAAGTAGTTTTGGAAAGTTTGGAGTTCATTGGCCAAAACCCCATTTTCGCCAAAAACCGTAAAATCATAAAATCGTAAGAAACATCATTTATACCCAGTAAAATTTTGCAAATAAGTAGTCTAAACATGCATAAAGACATAAGCTAACTTTCTAGCGATTTAGTTTTCTAAAAATACTAATGTAAACAAATCTCTTTACTTTAATCCCAAAAACCAAAACACAAACGAATCGATCCAAAACAACGACTCAGGATTCCCGAAACCTAAAAATCGAAGAACAATACTTCATTATAATCTCGATTACTACATAACTACCGAACCAAAAACAAAATCAGATCCTTACCTCGATTTTTGGGAAAAACCCGAAAATCCACAGATAAAAAATCTGATCCGCTATAACTGTAGAGATTCTCCTCCTAATCCACGTAGTGATGTCAGATCATTAATTCCGGAAACAGACGACACGAAAATCTTAGAGAGAGAGAGAGAGAGAGAGAGAGAGAGAGTGCTGGTTCGAGTTCTAGAAAGAGAGAGAGAACGGAGGTAACTTAGCAAGAAAGAAATGAATATTCTATTTATAACTAGTTTGACTGGGCCAGCCTCATCAACGAGTTAAAGTTTTCATTGACGAGCCAAAGAAGGTCACTCGTGGCCGAGAAAGTGACCTCATCGACGAGCCTAAGATTTCAGTATCTCTAAAAATCCCTCGACATCTTTTCGTTGACGGGTCCCTGCGTCTCGTCGTTGAGCCACAGTAGAGACTTCGTCGACGAGAAATGGAGCCTCGTCGATGAGCTCTGTTGTTTTATCCTTTTTAATTTTCCTTCTCTTTTCTTTATTTATTTTCCATATTCGGGTCCCTACAAGATTAGTGCAATCCTTGGGGATTTTGCCCAAGGCGAGGACGTAAGCTGGGTTTGGTCGAACCTCATTAAAAATTCGGTGTCTGCGCTCTCTCTCTATCTCTTTACATTTCCGCATTTATATTCATATTATATCTGTTGTGCATGTTTTAAATTTTGGTATATATGAATATCTAAAATATGTGAGAATAATTGGGTAATATTGAATTAATTGAGATATCCACGGATTAAATCAATTGAGTTGTATAATACTGAAATTGTGTGTATCCAAATTTGTGTTTGTATGGTTAGGATTCAATTAAGGATTGAAATACCAAAGTAAAATTTAAAATACCCAATTCATCCCCCTCTCGGGATTACACCTAAATTAACATAGAGCTTTGGTTGAGATAGATGTTGCCAAAGAGATTAAAGGTTCCGTCAAGATCAGGCTTCCTAATGAACAAGTAATTTCTAAGGAGGTTATTTATGAGTAGATGCCCAGTTTCTGCAAAAATTTGTTCTCGTCTAGGCCATGTTGAAGAGAATTGTACAGCTAATGAATATGTTCAGAGCAAGATGAATGAAGAACAAGCAAGTGTCATTCTTACAGAGAGAGCTGTTCAGAATAATACGAGTGCTGCACAGGGTGAGATGTTTGGTGAATCTGAAGTCACTAAGGTAGCTATGGTTCAGAGCATTCAGCCAGGTAAAGCTCCTGCAATGGATAGTGATTCTGATAAAGGATTTGCTGTAAAAGCTCCTCTTGTTTGCACTAGGAGTGACCTGAATCATGGAGAGGGTAGCCAAACCGAAATTGGGAAGAAGGTGCAGGGACATATTGTGCTAGCCTTGACTACACTTACGACGAGTAAGAAAAGGAATAAGGGCACTCGGCCTCCTTGAGGTTTAGCTATTCTTTTCCCATTTTGTTCTTGAATGTATCTTTTTGGATTGGTCTCTGTGCCCCTGGGAATGCCTAGGTTTGTTGTGTAGCTTTTGTGTTACTTTGAGTAGGAGCTTAGGTCTCCTTTCTTGATGTAGGTGGCCTTTTAGTTGGCCTTTTGATTGTATTGCTTAGCAATTGTGTTGGGGACTTGTTTCCCCCCCTCTCTGTGTATGTCCGGAGTATTTATCATTTACCAATCAAAAAATTACTTTTGACGCTAGATACTATTGTGTGAGTAGAACGTAGAGGTGTAGGTCCCACATGCCACTCTAATGGGGGTGTTAGAGGTAAGGTAGAGGATTTTGTCACGATCACACATTAGATGTTTATTAGGACATCTTAGCACTTTAAGGGTGATTTATATTTAAATCTCGAGACACTTTTTATAGGATAAAACAATGATGCCCAATGGATCAAAAGCACATAGTACCTCTTTAAAGTTGGACCAATATCACCGCATTACATATATCGATCAAGTTTACCTGACCAACTTGATTCCACATATGCTTTTCTTATTGCCACTTCTGACCTTCTCTTATTGTGTCTTCACAATTGGTGTTTCTGAGCCTCATATTTTTACCCCTTTATGTTTCTTCTTCCAACTTCTTAAGTTTTTTTTTTAGAAAATTCTGTTAGGTCAACTTTAATAAAAGGATAAAGACATAAACTCCTATAAAGTTTGGTGAAAATATGACCTTTTTTAAGGTTTTAGAAATTCTATGAATCTCCTTTAATGCTTGACAAAAAGGTGTAAGCTTCCTTTACAATTTCAAAAATTACATACACCTCCCTAAGATTACGCAAAAAACGTAATTTATTCGACACAGCAAACATGTTCAGAAAAGGATAAAAATTCAAAAAATCAATGCTTAAGGAATGTTGGTGAGATTTTTGAAATATAAAAGAAGTCTCCAAATTTTTTTTTTTTTCAAATTTTAAGGAAATGACATTATCTTATGTTCTTGTATAGTGTTTGAACATAAATTTTAGATTTGAATTAAAATTTATATGAATTTAAAATAAATATAATATATATATATCTTCTAAATCCAACTAAACCTAAATATAAATTCAAATAATAAAACTCAATGCTCCCATTCACCATCTTAATGAAATTGTATTTCCAACTTTCCAAGCTATAGTTCCAGGGAGGAGACGACAGGCAGCCACACGTGCAAGGTCACGTGCAAACGGCAGTCATGGGCGCAGCAAGAGGAGAAGCCGTGGGCAGCGTGAAAGTGTATGCTGCTCCAAGCGGCGACCACTTGAGCCAGCAGCATTTGCTGCTTTCCAGTATCTCCGTCTTCCTCCCATCCTTCCATCCCCACTCCTATCTCCGTAACAAACCCTAGACCCCGAACCTCTTAACACCGAAAAGCATCCCCCATGGAAATGCAGTAGCATGCTGGAGGGAACTCTCCCTTCTTCCTCAATTTCATGCCAACGTCTCGCCTTCTCTCCCGCATCCGCCGCTCCAAGCCCGTCCTTCAGCTACTCATCAGCCACTCATCAGAGACCCTCCGATTTTCGCCTCATCAGGGGCTTTGCTACCATACATGTACGCAGTTTAGGCACGGTTCTCGGAGGCTCCCCTTTTCGCCAATCGCAATTCGGAGCTCTCTGTCAGTGGATTTCTCTGAACGAATCGTTTCTCTAGGTTTAGTTGCATTCAATTCTAATCACCACTACTCGCTGCATCACGGTGAGTTTACTTTATTGTCTTTGCTTTAGTTAAGCTTAATATGATTTTTTTTTTCCTATTTCTGATCGTAGATATTATTTTAAAATTTTTTTTATTGTCTTGATTTGTAATCGTAGAATTCTTCACAAGAGCTAAGGCAATTAAGCGGGTAGATGTCGATGATCACAGGTGAACTGTTGACTGGTGTTTTTGTGCTGTATAGGAATATATATTCCAGCATACATATGTTCATACCATGTCTGGTTGCAGAGAAATTTGGAGATAAAAAAAAAAATTAGAACGGTGAATTTTTGAATTGTCATTAGTTGAGACCTGGCTAAGTGAAAAAGTTCTACTTAACTGATTATTACTTATTTATATATATTTTGTGTGTGTATGTGTGTGTGTTGAAACAACCCAAAAAAAATGAAATTTCAACTTTCATGTATATTATTTAGAGTGCAAGTGCAAATGTTGAAGTAATAGGTTTTAAGTTTTGGCTATGAAATATGAAACCATTCTTTGATGAATATGTTGAGATTCTTTTGTCTTTTAATGTTTGATTGTAATGTAAGTGTAAAGACAAGTCTTCTAATAAGTGAGCCAAATTTTAAACTTCTCTAAAATTTTGGAACTTTTAGGTCCGTTTGGAACTTGAAATTGGGGAAAATAAAAACATGAAGGAATCCACTTTTTTTTATTTGGTTATCAAGGAAAGTGAAAAAGAAAATGAAATATATAGAAAATGAATGAATATAAATTTATTTTGCATATTATTAACATTTATTTTTTTCAATTTTTAAAAGTGTTAAAAAAAGGTTCAATCTTAGCAATTTGAACATAGTGAGAAAATACAATGAAAATTCATCTCTTTCTTGTTTTCTTCCCTTTCTTTTCCTTTCCTTAGACAAAATTCTTGATCTAAATTCTGCCTTAGGGCCTGTTCAGCAGTAGAAAATAATTTTCATTTTCCATTTTCGTTTTTTCATATAATTACTAATATGCCACCTTCTTTTCTAGTATTCCAAAAAACATTTGTATAGGAAACTTGGAAGACATTTTTTATTGTTTTAAAACTTTTATATGGAAATGTTTGAAAATTGGAAAATAAGGTTGATTTCGGTAGTTCTTTAGAAAACTGGAAATGGAGAATGAAAATTGTTTCCCACAACTGAGAGGCCCTTAAATTCTTCCACATGTACAGTTTGCAAGAAATTTGCCTGAATAAAATAGAGTTTCATAACTATTTGATTTAGAAACAAAATGCAAAGCCAGACACTTTCCCAGGCTATGCACTAGAATGTTTGTGCACCTGCATGGGTGGCATGGGCAGTCAGTTTTGGGGCTCTAGGTTGCATTAGTGGCAGCACTTGGTACTTAGCACGAAGCCACATGCAAGTGTGCGTGATTGTGATCGTGTGGTGGAAATTAACTTTTCTTGTGTGATTGACAATGCTAGATTACATTTAATATTATGCAGTTTGTACAAATTATAACTAGTTTCTGGAGCGGTGCCTGCGTTTGTAAGAATTGGTGTGGTTGTGACCCTTAAGGTTTTAAGTAAATCTGCCTTTAGAATTATCTTTATATGTTATTCTTTAATTTGTTTTAAATACATAGCCATATTCACACACTATCTCATTGATAATTTTGAAGAGAATCTTCAGAATTGTTATTTCAGATTCTACTTTAGGCTCTGGCGTATCTTGGAGGCAAATTGCTGTATAGAGAACTTGTTTAGAGTGGGAAATTTTCGCCTTAAATAGTGTCACTAAAACATACCTTGAAACCTAAAACCTATGTCCAACTCTGCTGTCTTCTCTCTGTTTTAACAGAATGTGTATCATGGCTGGACCATTGAAGAGTGACAATTATGGAACAAGAAGGTTAATTTAATAGGAAACAAGAAGGCAGGGCACTTATTTTCTTTCCTCCAAATTTTGGATAATTAAGGACATATCAGCTGTAAAACTACAGTACAGTACACAGAATCAATACTGAGGTACTTGCTTGGAAAATGTGAAGAAGCTAACCAACTAATTTGCAAACGAAGACAGCCTTCCTATATTTGACCAAACAAAATCTCGTTTGCTGATCATGCTATTGAAATGTATAGAATATTGAGGTTGAAATGCCTTTTTTTTTTTTGGCTCTGTGAGCTTGAAATATTTAAACGCAGGGAGAGAGAGCTAGAGTTTCTAAGGTAGTGTTGGGAAGCATGGATTTTGGGGCTTGTATTCGGATTTGTATGGATTTGAAAGAAACTTAATACAATTTAATACTACCTTACCTTTTGTCCAAATCTACACAAATCCAAATCTATGGTCTGCATTCCATGCTCCCAAACATAGGGTAAGTGAAATTAAAAATAAATATGAAATATCGAACATACTCCAATAAAAATGGAGTTGCGGGGCACCTACATAGCCTATCCAAACATGGCTGTCAAGGCTGACCCATCCTGGCTGATTTACACCCTTAAATGCTGTGTTTGGATAAGCTATCTTGTATGTACACTTCATTTGCCTGGGTGGATAAATATTTAAGAGTTGATAATTTGATGGTGCTCCTATGTCTTAAAATAATGGATAGGAGTTGTACATGTGCATATGCAACTTATGCTTGTATATGGGTACTTTTAACTTAGGTGGTACATTTGTTACCAGTACTTGATGCGTAGCCTTCTCTTTACATGTTATTTAAAAGTTCTACAATTTTGAGATGTGGACCCTATGGGTTGGTTTGGAGTTGGATTATGTTTTTAGTGTTGCTTTGGTGCTTGACTAATGGCACTTCTGAAAGAGTGCCTTCATTTGTTTCTTGTCCTCTTACTCTCATTTTTTTAATAATTTTCTCTTTTTAATTAAAGAATTGATGGTAACATCAATCTGAAGTTATATATTTTTCTAGTGTTCTCCAAATTGATATTAAATGTCATAAATGGTTGGTTGGATTTGGCTATCCTTGCATGCTCTGGTCACTTTGATACTGATTAGAACATGTTTCTGAGTAATTTAAGGGTTTGGTGCTATGCGCTTGAAATAAATCTGGTTAAAAGCCATACTGATAATGGAAAGGCAGAAATCTTCCTCTTATTGGTCACATTCACATATATGATTAGTTTATCCAATTTGGATATGTTTAATAGACTATCAACTTGGTTGTGGCTTGAAATAAATCTGGTTAAAAAGCCATACTGATAATGGAAAGGCAGAAATATTCCTCTTATTGGTCACATTCTGATTAGTTTATCCAAATGTTGGATATGTTTAATAGACTATCAACTTGGTTGCGGCTTGAAATAAATTTGGTTAAAAAGCCATACTGATAATGGAAAGGCATAAATCTTCCTCTTATTGGTCACATTCACATATATGATTAGTTTATCTGAATGTTGGATATGTTTAATAGACTATCAACTTGTTTGCTCATTTAATCAATTATCTAATTTTTCCTTTTTTGGTCTTCCTTCTGCTATTTTTTTTTTAATTCTGGTCAGTGCTTTTGATACATGTTTATGCTAAAAGCCCTGTACACAATTTAACCTCCTCCTTTTAACCATCAGATGCTCTTGTTTTCCTTTTCTTCATCTGCTTAACAATGTTATTGTAGCCAACGAGCGGTCACAACGGCACTGTGGTGCAACTTTCTCGTTTTTTCTCTCAAATTTGTTGTTTGGTTCGCAACTTCTAGCCATGTTATGCTGGCTGAGGTTGTGCATTCAGTTGCAGATTTTGCAAATCAGGTACTCTCGACAGTGATCTCATTGTTCATCCTTATGCTAGAGTGGATATTCTCCTTTTGTTTTGCCTCTCTGTTTGAATTTAACTTTTTCTATTAACGTTTAATATATCAATGGAGAGAAACTAATTTCTGTTGGCATTGTAGGCACTTCTTGCTTATGGCCTGAGTAGCTCAAAGCGTGCTCCAGATGCTCTTCACCCGTAAGTCTGTTACACCATAAGCCACCTTTTTTCATCATTAATCATGCCTTTCTCATGTTGCATGTACGTTTGCTTTTTGACATGTATCAGATAATTGTTCTATATCAAAATACACTCAACCTCTTTTAGAGAATCTTAAATTAACAAAATGAGTAGGGGAATATTCATTCACCTTATTGGGAAAAAAAAACCATCCACCTCTTCCCTCCCCCTTTAATTGATGTGAATGTAGTCATCAATTGATTCAGTTCAAGTAATCTGGAAGTTTTGTAGGACTCATTGAGTTTACAGTAGATTCAGCAAATTGATTACTATTCTGGTTGAGGGTGGAGAAGAAAAAGTGAATACGTTGGCCATGATCATGATCTTGTCACTATCAATCATATCAATATTTGGTTGAAATGTAATGGCTTCTTTGTCATAACCTGAACCATGATTGTTTGCACCGACTTTCGATAGCTGATTTTTAACTGCAAAATTTCAGTTGCTTGAAAATTTTTCTTTGGTTGTATAGATGCACTGAAATGATTTCTTTGATGTTTTTATCTGAAACAAAATTAATTTTGACGTTTTGCAGTTATGGCTACTCGAAAGAAAGATTTGTTTGGTCTTTAATATCTGCTGTTGGTATCTTTTGTCTTGGTTCTGGTGCTACGATTGTTCATGGGTTTCAGAACTTGTGGACTGCACAGGTATTCATCTGACTGATTTTTTAACTGGTCTTGTTTTCCAAGATCTTAAAGACTCTGTTTCTCTCTTGTTTCATCCTCTCCCTATTCCAGTTTGTCTAGTTGTTCCTTAGTAAATGTGATTGTGCATTATTGATTTATGAACTCATCTTTTTTAGGCCCCTGCAAATATTCAGTATGCTGCTGCGGTGATTGGTGGTTCATTCATAATTGAAGGTATAGCTTATTGCATTATGGTTTTGTCTGCTGAGTTTTTGCTGGCACTTCTTTGGATTTATCTTCTTTAGCACACTCTTCCTTTACTAGTTCCTGCTTTCTTCTAGGTGCTTCTCTTGTTGTAGCCACACAAGCCGTCAGGAAGGGTGCAGCTGCAGAGGGAATGAAAGTGAGAGACTATGTTTGGCGTGGTCATGATCCCACATCTGTTGCCGTCATGACAGAGGCAATTTCTTGTTACTTGTTCACCTTTAGTGTTTGAACTAGTAGCACTGTTTCTTAGAAGTAGATTAATCAATCAGAATAAGATAACTATGATCTGAAGATTGTATCTGTCCTGTTTCACATATCCATGTTTTACTTTCAATGGGCTCGGTTTATGAATATATTCACTTGTGAGTGGTCTAAGAAGTGCAAAACAATCAAATGGTAAAAGACATATAAGATGACGTTGATAAGTATTGCATAAATTATATATCTTGGTAACTCTAATGTAATTGCAATCATGCCAAAGTGATGTACTTACAGCGTTTAATTGAAGGACAAAGGAAAAACTATGCAAAATTTAGCATGTGTGGAACTTCATATGGAATGAATTCTTTCTTGCTTGCTTCTTTCTTAACAAATTTTCTTTTGTTGATATTTATATAAAAAAACATAATATTGCCTTTCCTAGTTTTTGTGGCTTAAAATTTTTTTAATTCCCATGGAGGAAAATAAAGAAACCATACCCCAGAATATTGTGTGCTTCCAATGGACATGACTCAACATTTCAAAGTGGGAGTAGTTCTATCTATATAATCCTGGAGTTCGTAAAAATTGATTATTGAAGTAATGTAACAATAGTTCGTATTTTAGTAACATAACAAAGATAAATATTTTGAGACTATAATTGTTGGATACAGTGCTAAAATATGACAACAAATAACAAAGTACATTTGTTTCTCCAACTTCCAAGAAATCTATTGAAAATGTAATATTCTTCCTTTTTTTTGTTGAACGGGACATGAAATAAGGGCTGTTCTGTTTCCTCATGAGAAAGGATACTACCAAAAAAAAAAAAAATGGATGCTACACACATAACAGGGATGAGCATTTAATCAGTTAACCGAATTAACCGAAAAATTTCTGTCGAAGGATCTTGTTAACAAAGCTAAAACTAAATTTGATATTAACCGAACCCAAAACTAACCGAACTGAATTTCGGTTAAATCAGTTAATTGTTTTAACATTTTCATATATATAATTTATATAATGTATATAATATATATAATTATATAAAATTTTAATATAGATAATATAGGTAAAATTTTTAATTATTAATATATACTAATCGGTTAATTCGGTTAATCAAACACATTAAACCCCAAAATTGAACCGAAAACTGAAATTCAGTGAAAATAAAAACCGAACCAAACTGAATAAAATTTGAACTGAAACTGAATCAACCAAATCGACTCCATTAATTCAGTTAGTTTAGATTTGGTTGAATTATGCTCATCCCTAGCACACACAAAAGAAAGAAGCGTAATTGTTAATCTTTGTTTGTTTGGAAAATTTGTGAGTAGAAGTAATAGAATTATGACCATAGAAATACAAGAATGATCCAATTATTGAATTAGAGATTTAAAAAAAAAATAACTCTTATTTTTCAATTATCTTTGATTACCACCTTACCAAGTTGTAGGTTGTGGGCCAGCAATTTATATTAGGCCTTAAGGACTTAAATAAACAATAAACAACACCCATTATAGGAAATAAGATAATTCTTAACATACAAACGAACAATAAACACGGGTAACAAGACTAGAACCCTGGACTTCCTGTCAACCTAGCTTTGATACCAACATAATTGCCACTTTACCTAAAAGCTTAAGCTGTTTGGTTGTGGGCCAACAATGTGTATTAGGCCTTAACAAACCATAATTGAGATGCAAGCAAGCCGCTTCAAAGTTTCTATCTATTGAAGCTTGAAAAAATGTGACTTTTGTTCAAGCTTAGTGAATTGCTTAGTTTATTATAGCGGCTATCTTTAGCTTGGATTTTTTTTTCCTTTCGTAAGAATTTTTCAATTCGTTCACAAGACTTGTGTTCTAGATGGTCAAAGGTTAATTTATTCTAGCAGTAGCTACCTCCCACTCAATTTTGGTGGCGGGGGTGGGGAAGCGAGGAGTATAGACATGACATTTCTTAAAAGAGGAAAAAATACACAATCTATTGCGTGCTTCTTCCCTTTTGTAAGGATTTTTTGAGTAGTAAAGAGAAATTATATAAAAAATAGGCATCAAGGGGATGCCATCCAAGAACAACAGGAGAGAAGCGTTCCTTACTGGAAAGTGTCAAGAAAATCAAGGATTACTGGGGGGTCCCTTCCAACAAGCCCATAATGCAAAGTGGAGATGATAGCCATCCACTGGTCCATGGCAAATTGAATAGGAGAAGTAGTTCCTTCGAAGGCTTTTATGTTCCTTTCTCTCCACACTACTAAAAAAATAGCGAAGGGGATGATGGAGAGAGATTTCTTCCTTCCTTATTTGATCTGATCCCTTTCCAAGTCCACAACTCATCTTCCGCCGTAGCTAAAGTGATCCACTTCTGATTTAAGATGGCGATGGATAAGTTCCATAGTTTCTTGGTCTAGGAACAATGTTGAAGGATGTTACGAACCGATTCCTCCTACTCCAAGCATAAAAAGCATCTATTGACAATAGAGAAACCTTTTTTGTAAAGATTGTCCATGGTAAGTAATCTTCCAAGTGAAAAAAGGCAACAATTGAATGGGCTTCTGTTTTCCAAATCAGCTTCCAAGGGAAGTTAGTGCTGCTCTCATTTGGGGAACAAAGATGTTTGTAAAAACAGCTGATAGTGAAGTTCCCATCTTTGCTCAAAGCTCATTTGGGCTCATCTGAAATAGCCTGGCAATGAGTCTTATAAAGGCTACTGAAAAATTCTATAAGATTATCAAGTTCCTAATCGAAAGCATTCCTATTCGTAGGAATTTTTCAAATAATCCCTTGACTAGTGAGTTCCATGTGTTTGCAAATAAGGGCATCTTTGTTGTCTGCAAATTTGACGATGGAAGAGAAAGAGGATTTGAGTTGGGACTTGCCAATTGGCACGCCAAATATCATGCCAAAAGAACGCATCCTCTCCATTCCCCACTTGAAAGTAGATGAGAGGGAAGAAAATCTCCCATGCTTTTCTAATATATCATCAAACACCTGTACCATGAGCTTCCTTTGAAACTTTTGAGGTCCAACCATTGTGATGGAGGCCATATTTGAAAACAATAACATCCCTTCACAAGTGATTTTTCTCTATCATGAATCTCCAAAGCCATTTCCTTAAAAGGGCCTTGTTAAAGAATCAAAGATAATAAAAGATCTAAGGCCAAGACCGCCCTTTTGTAAAGGTTGTTTAACCAATCCCCATTTAACAAGATGATATTTGAAAACCTCCCTAGTGTTTCCTCAAAGGAATCTTCTTTGGATGCCTTCCAATCTCTTGGCATCCGCGCAAGGGATGGGGAAGAGAGACATGAAGTAAATTGGGAGGTTGGACAAAGTATTTTTAATGAGAGTGAGTCTTCCACCTTTTGACAGGAAGTTCCTTTTCTAACCAGTGGGTTTCTTTTCGGACGTGCCGACAATGGGATCCCAAATACCCTTACCCTCAAACTTGGCTCCTAATGGGAGGCCAAGATAGGAAAAAGGGAGGGCTTCGAGCTTATAGCCATGGATACTTGTATGCAAAGGACCACGATTGCAAGTCCCCATTGCAATGATTTCACTTTTTTGCCCAAATTCACTTTTATGCCTGAAACTGCTTTAAAACTAAGGAGGATGCAACTTAAATTAAGAATTTGCTCCAGCTCATCCTCACAAAAGATGATAGCATCATCTGCAAAAAAGAAGTGGATGATTTCCACAGAGTCATTGGACCTTCCAATGGCCTTTAAGAAGACTGCCTTCATTTGCATTAGTTATCATAAGACTCGACACTTCTATGAACATGATAAATGAAAGGGGGAAGGGGTCACGTTGTCTTACACGACAGATGATCTGAAGAAACCAGAAGGGCAGCCATTTACTAGAATTGAGAAAGATGAGGTTGAAATTCATTGACGGATCCATCTGCACGAAGGTCCCACAAACCCATTCTTCTTAGAATGTATAGAAAAAGGCTCCAATTGACATTGTCAAAAGCTTTCTCCATATCCAGCTTGCACACCACTCCTCTTTTTCCTCCTTTCATGTGGGCATCAACAACTTCATTGACAATCAAAGTAGTATCCATGATTTGTCTACTTGCAATGAAGGCGTGCTGGTGCTTTCCGACAACTTCAGAAATTGCATGTTTGAGCCCGACTACTAGGACTTTGGATAGGATTTTATAAAGACTTCCGACTAAGATGATTGGGCGAAAGTCATTGTTGTTGCAAGCATGTTGATGTAGGACGGGATTGGTCGACCTATGTCCTACGGTTCAACCCTCGCAAGCACATACACTCAATACACTTTAAATTAAGAATTTAATTAGCCGAACATAAACACTATAAATCATACTATATTTCACATGTTGTGGGATTTTTGAAAGGGCGTATGATGCTGTCCAGAAATAAGTCCCAAGAGTTCTTTCACAAAAGAATCAAGTTATATGCAGCAAAGATGTTATTCAAAAATTCAAGAATGTATGTTCTATTGTTAGCATAGCAATATTCCCACAATTGATTTTAAACTAGGAAGTATCAATATCGCAATCTATGGATTCAAAGGCTTATCAAATATGGAATTTCAGGTTTTCAAGCAAAGGTTTTCACAAAATTAAGCAAGGGTTCAAAACAAATACCGAGTTTACCAATAGATATGTTGGATGACTTGACACTTTTCAACACAAGTTAGTCCACACCTTAGGTTCTTCGTACAAGCTTTGAATTACCAAGACAAACACAGCAATGGAGTGGGGAAATAGTGGCCGTGTGGGGGGTATTTTGGTGATGGCCGTATGGGTGAGTGGGGAAGATGAAGATGGAGTCGTTGGATAGAATAGTGGTCTCTCACCACCTGATCTCCGAAGAGAACGCGTAGCCTCACACTACTCAATTGAAATGATTGGACAAAGCTATCAAGCTTCACAAAGGAATTTCCTTTCAATATTTCAATATTCAAACTTAGCTTAATTTTCAGTTCTTACAATGGAGATATATGCTAGCATGGGGGAGGGGGGGAGACAAGACATTAACTTAGCTAACACTCCCCACACAAGCATGGGAGACAACCTAATTAATACACACAACTTACTAACATATTTAATTCTATCACAACTTACCAACACACACAACTTACTAACACATTAAACACTCACATGCAAGCAAGCTTAATTGTCTTGCAATACTACAAATTAAATACAAAGACATAAGTCAAAGGGAGGCCCAATCCGCGTGGGGCCCATTGGAGCCGTGTGGGGACCATGTGGGGCCCACATGGGTCTTAGACTCAAATTTGCTTTGGCATATCAACTAGGGCTTCATGCACCGAAAGTCTTCATGAAATCCATGTGTACCTACAAAAGAGTTACAAACTGAAGTGGACATCTGGAGGTCGTCCATGTGTCACCATATCTGCAAACGAAATGGGTAATGCCAGTTGATCCTCATCACCCCTAGGTTCTTAGGAATTAGGGAAAAAGTTGGGTTGATGCTAGACACAAAATTGGTAGTTCTACGAAAATCTTAAAAAACATGAAAGATATATTGCTTGATAAAGTCCCAGTTCCTTTGGAAGAAAGCCATTAGGACCGGGGGCTTTATCCCATTGCAACTTTTAAGGGCTCGAACAATTTCCTCTTCCTCAAAAGGCCTTTTGATCCACCGTGTTGTGGAGAGGCTCAGGTTTCTAAACATAACCATCAACTTTTGGTCTCCATGACTCTGGTTCAGTGTACAAGGCTTATCATATTAAATCTATGGTGCGCATTAGTTGCATGATGGAAGAAACTGGTATTTCTAACCCCCTTCTTCAATCAGAGAGCTGTAGATTTTTGCCTCCAAACCATTTCTTCTAAAGTGATGACATGGGCAATATCCTTTTTGAGGGCAATCCTTGTGAATCTGTTTTCAGCATTGAGACCATCATTGATTTCCTTGTCAAATAGCCCTTTAATGTTGTCAAGAAACTCCTTTTCTCTTAGAATGATGTTGCTAAAAACATTTTTGTTCCACCATTTCAATTTATCTTTGAGCAATTTAAGCTTTGGGGCAACCACAAAGCTGGACTTTCTTTTAATTTGCAGCGCAAGCCACCATTTCTTTACTTGTTCATCAAACACTACACGTTTAAGACACATGTTCCAAAACGGAAAGGGTTTGGCCGCCACATAATTCTCCTTGTGTCAATGAGGATTGGAAAGTGGTTTGAGACAGGACGAGGAATCAAGGATTTGGTAACATGAGGGAATTGTTCCTCCCAATCATAGGAAATTAAGAATCTATCAATTCTTGAGTGTGACGTCGAGTTTGACCACATGAAAGGGCTTCCAATGAGTGGGGAGTTAACGAGAGCATGAGCATTGACGAAATCATGGAACTCCTATGTGCAAATAGATTTAGAAGAAGTCCCATTCCTCTCATGAGGATAAAGGATCATGTTGAAATCACCCTCAATGACCCACAAATTATACCATTTGTCTTTAATTTTTGTCATTTCTTTCCACAAAAGATGTTTGGAAGGCTCTTCACTTGGGCCATACCGCAAAGGTGTCACACTCATACCCAATGGATGTAATGGTCTTGGGCCCAACTGTGGTAGGGTATTGTTTGCTTTAGCCCTTTGGCCTCACGGGTTTGTCCTATAAAAGGCGCCTCACATAGTTGGAGTTCAAGCCATCCCTATAAACATGCTTTTAAATAACAGTAACGGTTCTCATAACACTAATGGTCACGTTGTAATAGTCTTGGCCGTTGCGAATGTTATGTAACGGTCATTGCGTCCGTAAATTCATTTTTTGCATTAGCTAAAAATATATAGATTCACTTGTTTTGATCCTAGGATCCTTACACTAATGCTTTAAATGATTTTTAGCAAATTTTAATCAATTTAAATATAACATATGCTACAAGTATTATATGTCATGTTGGTCCCTTTAGTTGCTATTGGCGAGAAGAAGCATGCATTTGCTAATTTTTTCATTACTTTATTAATTGTAAGTAAAATTCAAAATAAGAAATCATAAATTTAAAGAAATATAAAATATAGAATGCGAACTTTTGTATCTTTTAGTCTTTAATGGAATTTTTGTTATCCATAAAACAAAATATAGAATGTTTATATGTTAAACAAGAACAAAAATGCATACAATAGAATGTATTTTAGTCTCCAAACTAGGTGTAAGAGAAACAAATTTTTTTTTTAAAAAAAATTAAAATAAATTGAAAGACCTTAGAATACGAACTTACGTAATTTAGTAAGAGAAAAAGTTTGGTTTGGTAGTAATTGAAAAAATGCATACTAAATGTCAAGGAAAATAAAAAATGTATCATTGATTAAAAAAACCAACTTAAAATTGAATTTATAAACTTCAATAAAAGGAAATGGAAGGGAAAAATGCAAAAAAAGGACTCAAAAACCAGTTTTAGTCATTCACAGTTAGTCTGGCGCTGTAATGGTCCTTAACGCTCTGTAATGGCCGTTATGGTACCATAACAGACTGTAACGGTTGTTATGGTTGTGAATCAGAGCACCGTCAAGGTATCACCATGTGACAATCTCGGAAGCCACCAGTATCGTTACATAACGTCTGTAATGGCCATTATGCACTGCCGTTTTGCACTGATTTTTAAAACTGTACTTATAAGCCCAAGATTTCTCTAGTACACATCTGATGTGAGACTGTAACAATAGACCCCAGTAAACTTCTGAATGAGATTATCTTCAACACTCTTAAACAAACAAGAGACCGAGAAGGCATTGATGGATTGTTTGAGCAATTCTACAACCAAATAAAATAAAATAATGAGAATACCTCCTGCGTTATCTGTTGCATTCGGCACAGTCCATTTACAATTCTTAATGCCCCATAAACTGTTAACCAACCTGTTGTCCATGTGAAGGAATTCACCGTTTTTTCCTGAAAACAAATACATCCCCTTTCCAGTCGTTGAGAAACAATCTGATTATAGATTTTTTGTTTTATCATTGAGTCCCCTCTCATTCCATGTGATTAACTTCCTCAACATGGGATCAGTTCACCAACCCAGCTGCTTCCAGCCTCTCCGAATTAGAGTACTCTCCGAGCTTGTCATAGCTTTCAGAGCATTCCAATCTCTTCAATTCCCTACTTGGGCCTTGCAAGTGGCTCCTACCTTGCTGTTTTTTCCCAGAAATAAGAAATAATTACCTTGCCCTTTCCTAAAAGCCATTTAAAGATATCCTGATAGTTTTACTCACCAAATTCATTTTGCAAAGCTCCCATTTAGACACCTGCAGATTGAAATCTGTGCTATCAAATCCCAAATTATTAAATTCCCTCAGAAACTTGGTTGTGAGGCACACCAGAAGAGTGGTCACCAGCCAGGACAGGGCAGACCTGCTTCATTGAGCCTTGCTGGATCTTCTGAGAGTAGATAGACCCAAAGAAGACCTGCTGCGAGTCCAAAGAAACAAAAGGCACAACTGGAGGGGAAAGGGGTGAAAGCAGCTGACTTAACAGGCGAAGGGGGGAGGGGGATTCGGATAGTGGGAGGCTGAACAAGAAACCACCTGGGCTTGAACAAGAGGGGCTTGCAGCAAGACTAGCCCCCAAATGCTTGAAGCTTGCACAAGGTAATAGGCAAACGGAGTTGAGCCCAGAAGAATTGGAAGGAAGAGCATTGGCAGCCTCACGGATGACATGCGCGAAGGATTGTGTCTCTCCATACGTCTTGTCCACCAACTTCGATTGTGACTTGGTGATGGAAACCTTGATGCATCCCCCATGGTGAGGGCACACACACTTTACTAATGGGAGAGACAAAGGCGCAGCTCTATTAGGAACATGAGGGTGGCTCAAACAGTATGGCAAGAAAGTCTTAGGATAGCTTGTAGGGCTAGGGATCATTGTAGGACCTAGCTCCTTCACTGCAGAGTAGAACTTAAACCAGCCTTTTGAGTCAGAACCCTTCAGAATGGTGATGAGTCAATGATCCTTCAGTCTCCTCCATTAATTTTGGGGCAAGGAGCTTGCCAAACAATTTTGTTTAAGTTGGAGTAGCAAAGAATTCTCCTTCGACCTCCAGCATTGAAGCCAAGAGGAAGTCCTAACACTAAGTGAGCTCCAGAAATCATCTAGGGCAGCTAGGAGCCATTTGGTTTCACCCATGTCAAGAAATATGGAGAACTGCCTACCTTTGCAATTTTCAGTCACCCTAAGTAGGTCGACCTTCTTGCCATTCAGAGCAAGGTTGGAGGACTTCCTTTCAATGAAGATGGCCAACCTGCCATCGCGATGTATGGCGGAGAGAAAGGAGTTGAAGGAGGCTACAAGATAAGGAGAGAAGTTTGAGGTTGGGGAGGGGATCGTGGTAGAGGAAAGGATTGTGAGTCACTCTAGGGCACAGATGAAATGCTGTGAAGCGTCTAAGGACCGACAGAAAAGAACTTCGAGGAGGAGGAAGGATTCGTGAGTGGCTCTAGGGCTCTTATGAAACTTCTGTTCGTGGCTGAGAAGTAGGGCTCTCACGGGGCAAGGAGCTTTAAGCGTCATATCAAGAGAACTTCAATTGTCATTGAGAGAGAGAGATTTTGAAGGGTAGCGAGGAGAGAGGGTATCAAGGGAAGACAGCTGTGAGGCTTCCATGGTCTCCGACAAGAGAGAGCTTCGAATGTCTAGTCGAGAGCATCTTCGAGAGAACCATTCCCTTTTGCAAGAATTGTTGATTCTATCTCTCCTGTCCCTCTCCCTCTCTGTTTGCAGGGGAAAAAAAAGTCAGAGATCTGCAATTGTGGCTATTGAAGATGATTCTTTCAATCTTATAAGGATGAGGATGACTAGTGAATTTCAGTAAATGGAAGGTATCAAAGTCTTTCTTTTTTCTGAAATGAAACAGTTTTTGGTAAGTTTTTAGGCTTGTTGGGCATAACTAGAGGAAGAATTAGGTTGATCATTTTCCTAGAGGATTATGGAGTGAAAAGTTTATGGATGCCAGATGGTGTTAAACTGGTTTTTTCTTCTAGTCTCTTGAGAATAGGAAAGGTGCATGGAGGATTGAGCCATTGGCTGTGGCCTTAGGAACAGACAAGAAAAGATGATGGAATAAAGTTCTAGGGTTGCAAAGGTCTGTCATTGGTGGGGCTGTCCCTCAATTTTGGATGTGATTTGGGCTTATTATAAGCTTTAGCAAGGGGAAGTATGGATGTGTAGCAAATAGAGGAAAAGGGTGGGAAGAGGAGTATGAGTTGCTGGGTTGAAAAGGGGGTGACAGTGACAGTGACAGTGACAGTGATGGTGAGGATGTTCAGCAGGATCAGTAGGTTCTATTGAGCTGATTGTATTTTCTCTCTTTGTTTTCCATTTGTGTTTCAGGATTCTTCATCCTCTTGGTTGTACTTTCTCCTTAATGTTCTAACAAATTTTCCTTTTCTATAAAACTGATAATTTTTATGATGGGATTTTCTCGGTGGTGCTGATGAAGCAAATTGTGGCTTGGATGTTGACACTGACATTAATGAGCTAGGTTTGGCTTTGTTATTTATATACTAGTTTTTAGTATGTTGGAAGTTCTTGTTGTGCTGTCGCTTGTTGACTGTTTTGTGTATAAATTTATGTTCTCTTCTTTTTTCCCCCAATATATATTTATTCCTTTTTCATTATAGGCTGGTTTGATATGTGTTGGAATTGGTGTATTCCCTAGAGAGGGGTGAATTGGAATTTTAAACTTATTCCTAGGTTTAACCAGATATTAGCAGTATTTCACAACCTAGGGTCTGTTTATGCAATCCCAAGTGCGCAGATAAAAATAATATGCAGAGAAATTAAATCATGCGCAACATTCACAGTTAATTGAAAATAACATACATGTGCAGTAAATAAATTGTGGAAAAATAAAACAATACACACACAATATGTTATCGGGGTTCGGCCAATACTGCCTATGTTCCCGCCTCAGCTCGCAAGCCCGATGATTCCACTAATACTCACTTAACAGGTGGAGCGGCACCTGATACAATACCTGGTCAAATTACTAGGGTTTACCTCAACCTTTACAACCGATCCTTATAGGCTAGATCAACACCCCCTCAAGCCACGCCTGGAATACAACAAATCAATATAATTTTGCGTACAATGAAAGGTGCTTCTCCAATAAGCAAGTATGTACCGATACGCACAAACAATAACTAATGCACTCACAGATAATAGAATTTATGCTCAAGTGAGATCTTGAAAATTTAATTTAAGATGATATATTCGACAAGTGAATATTCAAGGTTACCTCAAAACCCTAATCAAGTATCACACAAATATTTTATCAAATATAATCACAGCAGATACTTAGGGTTTAAGCTTGCAAAGGATTTATCAAATAAAGTATGCAGACTCTCAAGTCTTGCAATTTGAATGCAAAGACTAGGAAGCCAAAATAAGTTATTCCCAATCAAATATTTATATACGAAATATTATGGGAATAAACAATCAAGAAAAACTCTCAAAAAGATTTTTAAATATGTATGAATATGTGAGAGTAATGCCAAGGAAATGATTTGAAACGATGCATAATAACACAATCAAATCTTCCTACACCTTGCCATTGATTTGCAAGTTAGGAGAACTAGAAAAACTGACTCTCTATTTCAAAATGATATTTGCTAATAAATATGTAAGAGAGTGTATAGAAATATGCTTGGAATATTGAGTATATAGCAAAAGAAGTATAAAAGATTTGAGAGAATTTTTCCTAGTTACTTTTGCTAATCTAGTTGCTAATCAAAGCAAATGAGGGGATATATATAGATATCCCTCAAATTTTGACCGTTGGGGACCTATTGGGGATTTTGAAAGAGTTTAATTGAAAATTAACTCCAATTATCCTTAATTAATCACGTTAAAAATAAGGTAACCCGAGAGTTTCGATCGCCCGAACAGACACTCAGAGAAAAGAGATTTTTTCAAGTTCGGGTGCCTGAGGAAAAGTTCGAGTGGCTGAGCAATGGCGAATTTCCCAAACGTTTGAGGTTCGGTCGCCTGGTTATCAGTTCAGTCTGCCGAAGGGTATTTTTGAACTTAGAGTTCGGGCGCCTGGGGAAGGTAGAAAGTGACCGCTCTTATGTTCGGTCGATCGTGGACATTTAGTTCAATTTTAGTTCGGTCGTCCGAGCCATAGTCAACAGGTTGACCTTAAGCTAGTTCGGTCGACTGAGGCATTTATAACGCCAAGGTTCGGTCGCTTGAAGCCCTTTCAAGCTTCAATTTTGGTCTTGATTATGATAAGACCCCTATTCATATACTTATAACTTTTGAGTTATAGGGGATTTGTCATGAGGTTCTTGGGGACCAAGAGTTAGTCTATGGTCTATGCTTTTAAATTAAGCCCAAAAACTTGGCGTCGGTTGACCTTCAGTCGACCGAAGTCTGTGTAAGCCATGTTTTTGTCCTTGAACTTACTCAACCATGTGTGAATAAGTTATAGCATTTAGGTTTGAGAGGTAATGGTTCCTATGGTCACTCTAAGGTATCTTGAGCATAAATACCTATTATGCATGATATGCAGATTATTACAGACCATATGATTATTACAAACCCAAAGAAAATATAACACAATACAATACAACTTGAAAGAAAAGTAAAAGAACTTCATGTTCTGCTCCTTTGCGCGTGGGTTGCACCGAAAGATGTGCTCGTTTAAGTGCTTCTCGGCTTCCATTTCTCATTTGTCATCCGTACTTAGAAAAGTAAACCTGTTCATACACTTAGCACACAAATGAAATACTGTGGTTTGTCATAATCAAAACAGGAGACGGACTCAAAAAGTCAACAATATGGCTGCAAATGCAATAATTTGAACACATGATCTCTTTGTTACGTGGGGGCTATACCATGAGCAAATTACTATTTTCCTGGTTTTGAACACTTACTAGACAGTTTTGTTAGGTTTATAGGATTTAAATTTATGAAAAAATAAACATATATATATTTATTTTATATTGTTAATAGAATCTTACAATCATCTTCGGTTAATTTTTCTTATTATCTTAGGAGGATACCTTATTCTCCTTTTTTTATTTATTCACCCTTAATTATACCTCTTTTTTCTATTTTTTTTAAAAAAAGAATCTTATGATCTTGATCCGGTCTTGTTACTGTTCCAGCTATCCATGTAGGATCTTTATTCCTGATTAGCAGTCTTGTCTAATATGGGAAGGGAGGGACTTAGTGACTTACATGAGTGAAGTAGCATCATGAAGGGTGTGAGGAATGGTTTCTTAAGGATTCTCAATTGAGAGCATCTGCAAGGAAGAATCCAGGGCGTGTGGGGGATCTCCCTCTTGCCTCGGTTCCTCTGGGTCTTGAAGGATCTGAGTAGCATGATAGGTCAGTTGAGGACTGCTTGCGGCTTGATCGCAGACCACCTAAATGTTCTGTTTTGTAGGATGGAGGTGGGTTCTGTAGTGGCAGAAATCCCACTCTCAGGAAGAATTATTTGGTATGGGTTCTGCATAAGGACAAATCTGTTAGCATGCTCATTGGATTGTCTTTTTTGGGGTTTGAGAAGCAATCAGAGAGTCGTTTGAGAATCAAAAGAAAGACAGGAAACAAAACAAGCTATAAGAAAGGAGCTAATGTTTGTCATAAAAGTTGGTAGGTGAATGGGGAAATAAAAAATGCTGGAATATTCTTCGTCAACTGCTGTAGAACTGGAGAAGTGAAGGGACAGACTGAGGAAAGGCAGGCAGGGGTCATATTGATGTTGATGACAACCCTGCAGATTATATCTCCAATTTTTGGGGATGGAATGATGCTAGGACAAGGTCTATAGTAAAAATTTTCTTCAGGAATTGGGAAAGTTGGGAAGGTGCTAGTGACATGATCTCTAAAATTAGGAGGTTTGGAAGTCAAGTCTCTTATTCATTTTAACATGAGCTTTTCTTAGAAGGTGGATTTGGTGTTTTTGGTATAAAGTAGCATCTTTGGGGAAGGGTTCTTTGGTACAGGGCAAGAAGATATGGATTTTTTTTTAAATAAAAATTACTGCTCATGTTACTGTAGTTACCTACTTTAGGTTATTTATAGGTATTTGAGCTTTTTTGGTTTGTTTTATTTTGTGTGATGGGATTAGTTCAAATCGGTGGTCATCATTTATTCTTGCAGGTTTTTGTGGGAATTAATAAACTTTATGCTGTTGGCTTTTAAATTCTCTTAAAAACTAGAGTTTGCATGATAAAAATCCAAAGAAATTTTCTCCTTATTCCTCTCTTTTAGGCTTTGATTAACAATTTTAAAAAATCCCTGCCCACTTCTCTTCCAACTGCATTCCTGTTATAGCTAATTATTGCTTGGAATGGAATGGATTGACCACCAAGGGAAGGAGTGTATTTTTTGTTACACATGGAGTTTGGAATGATTTTGAACACGTGGAGTTTGTGGTAGCCAATGGGTGACTTCTAGTCAGTTTGAGGGGTCTTAGGAGAATCCGACTTTAACAAAAGAAATAGAGAGTGGAAAAGAAGCAGGACAACCCCATTCAAGCCAGGACCAGTTTCCCAGGAAGCTATTTGGAAAATTTCACCCCTAACCAAAGTTAATTTCTCTGCCTGGGTGGCAACTTTTGGGAAAGATCTTCATTGTTAACTCTTCAGACAAAAATCGGAATGACTGTTCTTACCATGTGCTCTTTTTGTAAATAAGATGCTCATCTATGGATGACATCATGCTTCACTGTCCCTGGACTAGAAATCTGTGGAATTTGGAAACTGTTATGTCTGGCCAGCACTGGGCTAGAGCTGAGACAGTGGAAAAGGAGATCTAGGCCTGGAGAGAGATTCCATTGAACACTGAAAGTAAAAAAAAAAAAAAACCCTGACCTTGATCCTTCTCACTATTTTTTTGGGTCATGTGGAGGGAGAGGAACATGAGTTGTTGAAGGAACAGCTACAGTTCTTACAGCCTTGAAAAAAAATGCTCACAATTCGTAGTACCCAATTTAATGAATTGGACAACCTACAATGTTCAGTTTTTGGATATTTTATCACACAGATTTCCAATTTTTTTTTCATCTTTCAAGTTTTTATTTTTTATTTTTGTTTTGCATATTTCACTTTAACCTAACTTAATAGCTCGTTTAGTGGACTGTATATGTTGGATACTTACCAGTTCTAAAATTTTTTGGACACCTTGCAACACAAGTGATACTACTCTTTTTTCTTCACTGTAGCTGCATGGCAGCCCTTGTCTCTTTTAATGAATTCACCTTTTTCTCCTGGTCCGAAAAAAAAAAAAAATGAAGAATAAGAACTTTCCTCTTATATTGCCTACTCTGTTTTAATTACTTGTATTTCAGACTCCAAAGTAAGTGCATTGTCTGCATCAAACATGTCAGATTTTTCTTGTATATTCTTGCATTTAATACACAATTAAAGTTTATTAAAGATAGAAAAGAAAGAGAGGTACTGCTTGGAGATATCAAAAATAGAAAGAATGTAACTACACTGTCTCTGCTGCCACTGAAAAGGAAATTTGATTTGAGGTTTTGTATACAATTGCCTTCTCTTCCGTTCTGTGATAGCCAATTTTCTATGATGGCTAGAGTTTTCTGTATGCTCTGAGTACTGAGTATGAATGCTATGAATGTTCACCCAAGTTTATTCCATTTTATTTTAGGCATGAAGCGTAATTGAGACATTAGATGAGGCAGCAGCTGCAGCAGTATGTCTTTGGCTAGTTTCATTGATACTTGTCTTCTTCAGTTATGAAGAAATTCAGAGTTTAGAATTTGGAGAGGAAGAATAGAATTGAGAGAAAGTTTTTCTATATTTGTCGGTGTGTATTTACATTGTACAGTGCTCCTATTTATACAATTTCTTCAGTAGACAATTAAAGTAAATCATGTTGATTACACCAATTAAGTATCCGTGTCTGGTGGTTTGAACAATCTCAAGAGAGAATTTCGGTCTTTATTGCCACACGGTGAATCTTGGGTTGCCTTGTGTGTATGGTCTTCATATTGAAATCTTGTTATTTCCTTAACACCCCCCTCAAGTTGGAGTAGACATTGATCATACTCAACTTGCTCAGTAAATGGTTGAGTTGTGTGGGTTCGAGTGCTTTTGTGAATAAATTCGCAAGCTGCTGACTTGTGGGTATGTGAATAGTTTGAATAACTTGATTTTGGATCTTCTCCCGTACAAGATGGCGATCGATCTCTATATGCTTTGTTTGCTCGTGGAAAACTTGATTACATGCGATGTGAATAGATGCTTTATTATCACAATACAACTTGATTGGTTGTGGGTGAGCTATCTAGAGATCTGTCAAAAGTTGCTTTAACCAAGTAATTTCACAATAGGTTGATGCCATAGAGCGGTATTCTGCTTCAGCTAAGGATCGTGAAATTGTTGTTTGCTTCTTGGTTTTCTAAGAGATTGGTGATTTTCCAAGTAAAATACAGTACCCACTAGCAGATCGCCGAGTGTCTCTGCATTGAGCCCAATCGGCATCACTAAATGCATGTAACTGAATACCACTGGAAGCTGACAAAAGAATTCCTTGCCCAGATAACTGTTTGAGATAGCGCAAAACTCGATGTGCTGCATCCAAGTGGGAAGTTCGAGGCTTATGCATGAATTGGCTCAATGTGTGCACCGCATATGCCAAATCTGGTCTAGTGATAGTCAAATATATCAATTTCCCAACCAGTCTTTGATATGAAGATGGATCCGAGATAAGTTCTCCATCCGTCTCACTAAGTGTCAGGTTTGGTTCCATTGGTAGATTACACGGTTTTGCCCCAAGGAAACTAGTCTCCTCAAGTATCTCCAAGGCATATTTCCTCTGTGACAGGAAAATTCCAATTTTGGAGCGAGCTACCTCTATCCCTAGAAAGTATTTCAAGAGACCAAGATCCTTCAGTTTGAAGCATTCTCCCAAGTATTTCTTAAGCCCATTGATCTGTTCCAAGTTGTTTCCTGCCAAAATAATATCGTCTACATAGACCAAGATGATGGTGAAACTTGTTTTGTGGGATCGGACGAACATAGAGTAATCTGCTTTAGATTGCTTATAATCGGCATTGATAAGTGTGAAAGATAATTTAGCATACCACTGCCTGGATGCTTGTTTGAGGCCGTATAGAGGCTTGCTAAGTTTGCAGATCATGGTCTCCCTCTTTCGTCCGAAACCAGGAGGAAGATGCATGTAGACATCTTCATCGAGATCACCATGTAGAAAGACATTATTAACATCTAGCTGAAAAAGGTGCCAATTGTGGACAACAACAAGAGCGAGGACAGTGCAAACAATGACCATCTTGGCAACAGGGGAAAAAGTTTCAATGTAATCAATCCCTTCCTTTTGGTTGTAGCCTTTGGCAACAAGGTGAGCCTTGTAACGTTATACAGATCCATAAGGATTGTGTTTGATTTTGTACACCCATTTGCAGCCAATGGGTCGCTTGTGGGGTGGAAGAGGAGTCAAAGTCCAAGTGTGATTGGCTTCCAAGGCATCAATCTCAGCATGCATGGCAGCACACCACTTGAGATCCTGCATGGCTTGCAAAAAAGACGGGGGTTCTTGTGCAATGGAGATAGCTGTGGTGAAAGCACGGTGTGTAGAAGAAAGGGAATCATAAGAAAGAAAAGCAAAAAGTGGATAAAAAGTACTTGAAGAACGGACTGCTGCCGAGTCAGATGATGGGATAGGACGAGAAGGGAGTGCTTGTTCAACATGGAAATCCCGTAGGTAGGCGGGTGGCTGAACTGCATGTGTGGATCGCCGGATAGGGACCATTGGAGCAGGAGAAGGGGAATGAATGGGAGGTGAGCCAGGAGGTGTCTGGGTAGGGTTGGTGGAGAGAAGATCTAGAGAGTCAAGAGGATGTGGTAAGATAAAAGAGGATGGTTCAAAAGGATCCTCATAAAATCAAGATTTTGTGGGTGGCAAGATCATATAACGCACAACCCTTTTGTCCGTAGGGATATCCAATGAAGGCACAACGAATGGCACGAGGGTCAAATTTAGAAGGGTGGCGGAAGTGAGTGGAGGCATAACAAAGACACCCAAATACTCGAAGTTGGTGATATTTAGGCGAGGTGTTGTAGAGTTTTTCATAGGGAGATTTCCCGCCCAAAAGAGGAGTAGGGGTTTTGTTGATCAAATAAGTGGCAGTAAGAAGAGCATGACCCCAAAATTCTTTGGGCATGTTGGTCTGAAATAGAAGAGCTCGGACAACATTTAAAAGATGACGATGTTTATGTTCCGCAACCCCATTTTTTTGAGGAGTGGAAACGCAACTAGTGTGATGCACAATGCCCTTTTCATAGTAAAATGAGGGAATATTGAATTCAAAACCATTATCACTCCGCACAATTTTGATTGTATGGGTAAATTGATTTTCGACGAGTCGAATAAATGTTTGGAGAAGAGAATGAGTCTCCGACTTATGACGTATTAAATAGACCCAAGTATAGCGAGTGTAATCATCAACAATGGTCAAGAAAAATTGTGCCCAAGTGAGTGATGGAACACTGTAACCCCCCCAAATGTCAACATGTATTAATTGAAAAGGTACAGTAGAAGAAATAGAACTTGAAGGAAATTCAAGACGGTGTTTGTTTAGCCAATGGGCAAATGGAACATGGATCCAAATTAGAACAACTGCCAAAAATATGTTGTGAAAGTAAAGACAAGACTTTATTGGATAAATGCCATAAATGGGAATTCAATGTAGCCACCTGATAACGCGCGGTAGATGTCTTGTGGAAGTAGTACAGTTCATCCTTCTCAGTGCCCTGTCCAATCATCCTCATCGAGCATAGGTCCTGAATAAAACACAGGTATGCATAAAAAACGATTAAGCAATTGAGATTTTGACATAACAGGTGAACAAAAATGAGGTTAAAATGAAAGGAAGGAACACAAAGAACATTTTTCAAAATAAGGGAAGGAGAGAAAACGATGGATCCAATATGTGTTACCACAACATGAGAACCATCAGGTAGTCGTATTGTGTGACCAAAAACAGGAATATAATAGGTTAAGTCAGTGGGAGAGCGCACCATGTGATCGGTGACTCCACTATCAAGAATCCAAAGATATTCGGAAGAAAGATGGGAGAATATACGTAATAAAGACTCAGTAGTACCTATATGGTTTGCCATAGGTGATGACTGGGAGTGGAGCAAGGCTGAAAGTTGTTGGCATTGATCTAGAGTAAAAGGAAGACTGCTAGTGGATGGATTGTTGTCAGCGGAAGAGACCTGGTGTGCACTTGGTTTGGAACCCGAGCTAGTTTTATGGGGTCCAGTTGGGAACCCATGGATGAAGTAGCAGCGATCCACAGTATGGCCTTCTTTGTGACAATGAGTACACTTTGGTCAGGGCTTGCGAAACAGCTTGCCATCTTTTGGTGTGGGGAGAACACCTTTTGCAGCTAATGCAATCCCATCTATAGGTGAGGGAGTTTGGACGTTCCGTTGACAATCTTCTTGAAGAACTAAACTGTAGATGCGGTTGATCGTGGGCAAAGGATCCATCAAGAGAATCTGGCCACGAATCACACCATAGGTATCATTAAGTCCCATAAGGAACTTCATGTGTGCTGGTACTGTTGGTATTTAGAAACATCTCCCTTAGAGAGATTGGACTAAAGAGACGACAACTCATCCCATAGCAATTTCAGCCTTGTAAAATAGGTGGCCACAAATGTATTACCTTGAACAAGATTATGGATTTCTTGTTCAAGATGATACATCCTAGGACCATTAACTTAAGAAAAACGCTCCTTCAAATCTATCCAGATATCTCGAGCAAGATCACAAAAGAGAACACTAGCAGAAATTTCTTTTGAAAGAGAGTTGAGAAGCCATGCTTTTAGGATGTTTTTGCAATGATTCCATTGTTGTTACTTGGCAGAAGAGGTCTTGGAGGGCTAGGATATGGAACCATCAATGAAGCCGACCTTGTTCTTGGTGCTGAGGGCAATGACCATGGATTGGCTCCATGTGTTGTAGTTGGTTTCAGTCAAGAGATTGGAAACCAAGATGATGCCAGGATTGTTGGAATTATTGAGATAAAAAACATGACTTGGATCATCAAAATTGTCGATGCCTGTAGTATTGGTAGCCATGGAGACAAATAGAAGAGTTTTTTTTTTTTTTTAAAGATGAATATGGATGTATGGCTATCTGGGTTTCAGTGCTGCGTGGAAATTGGTGCACCCACGAGTGACCTTAGTATTTGTGCAATTAAAAATTAAGAACATGGGGGCAGCATATAAGGAGATTTGAGAAAGGTAAGGTGTAGATCTGAGATTGATCAGCAGGGATATTGTTGGTGGTGGCGAGAACGGATGATGACAGAGAGCCGAGGGTGGTAGTAGCCGTCGGGAGTCAGAAAAATTGTAAAGAAGATCTGCACGTAGTCCGGAGACGATGATCCGATCTGCATTGCGTCGAAGGAGGTAGAGAGCTGTTGGTCGGAGCTTGAAGAAGTCGGTGCCGGAGAGGTCGGCAATGAAGCGTGGAACGGAAGCAATGGCGACGAGCAAAAAGGAACTGGCGATAGTGGAGAGAGGGAGAAAAGAGAGAGAGAGGCGCATGCGGCTTTGCGATCGGCAATCAGCGATCGGTGATTGATGTCGAAATCCTAACTTGGCTCTGATACCATGAAGAAATTCAGACTCTAGAATTTGGAGAGGAAGAATAAAATTGAGAGAAAGATTTTCTATATTTTTTTGTGTGTATTTACATTGTACAGTGCTCCTATTTATACAATTTCTTCAATAGACAATTAAAGTAAATCATGTTGATTACACCAATTAAGTATCTATGTCTAGTGGTTTGACCAATCTCAAGAGAGAATTTTGGTCTTTATTGCCACACGGTGAATCTTAGGTTGCCTTGTGTGTATGATCTTCATATGGAAATCTTGTTATTTCCTTAACAACTTAGGAATGTCTTTTTCATCATTTATAGGCACCCTAAACACTACTAGTACTGCTGTCTTGCTTCTTATCCATGCCATGAAGTTTCAATGTTTCGCATTTTTGGTGCAAGAAATCAACTGTTTCTTAAAATGCTTTGGTAAAGTTAATTAAAAATGTGTATGAAAACGTACTTATTAGAAAGTATACACTTTGTTTGCCCTTGTTTGCATTACTGTTGCTAATGAGATGTTTATTTGAATTGCTGACTTTGATTTGCATCTTGTAAAGGTTGAACTGTAGAGTTGATTTCATTGATTAAGACATTGCAAGTACTGGTGAATTTAACTCCCAGTGCACAATGTTTATGCTATTGGTGGTCTGATTTATACTACATATCAATGTTTTTAAAGGGCTCAATCGAGGCTCGCCTCAAGGCCCGACATGCCTAAAATTCCTTAAAAGGCTCAATCTAAAATACCAAATTCCAAGAAGGCTAACTCAATTTATATTAACTCTTACAAATTTGTGTAGAAGACATGCCTTTTGCTCCTTTTTAGTTGAGGCTTACACATTTTGAGTGTGTGATTGTCAAGTTAAATTTGGCTAGAAAATTTTAACTCCATGTTTATATAAAAGGAATGTCATAATATGAGTTGATTCCTAAAACTCTTGAACCTCAACCTTTCCAAAAAAATTGAGAGTTATATCTTAGATCTTGAAAATAATTTGAACTTTGTAATGTTAAAGATATTTCGTCATTATTTACATAAAGAATTCAAGTTAGCAATTTTTGAATGACCAACAAGTAGTTTGCAGATTATATTTGATTTTTTGTTTTACACTATGTTTGTGATTTTATTAATTTTTCTTAATTTTTAAAATATATGTAATTTATTTACATAATTTTATCTAAAAATAAAATTCTCAAAAGGCTAACGCCTGAACTCATTAAAGCTTACACCTTGTCTCTTAAGGGTCAGAACACCTCGCCTTATGCATTTCACCTTTTAAAACACTGCTACACATTTATAGTTCTGTTCTATAAATATGTCAGAATTATAGTTTTACTGTGTCCTTTATGTGTTCCTTTTCAACTGATCTCAAATATGCAGGATGGTGCTGCAGTTACCGGACTTGCAATTGCTGGATTGTCATTGGTCGCTGTGAATACCACTGGGAATGCAATATACGATCCAATTGGCTCGATTGTGGTAGGCAACCTACTTGGAATGGTGTGTAATCCTTCCTCCCTTCAAAATTTATCAGATACTATAATTTTATTTGATTTGGCGAATAAGTGCATATGCATTCAATTGTATTTGTCAGCCTAAAGTTCATTAGCAACTATCGAGAGAGAGAGAAAGGGGGAAAGGCGGGGGGGGGGGGGGTGCGCATTTTGGCTCAGTTTATCCTAAGTGCTCTCCTGGTTATTCAGTATCTTATGCCCAAGAACAGGATTCCCATCTGTTCACACATCAAGATTCCTATGAATATTACATTTTTTTTTTTATATAACATGAGTAATCTAATGTTACTTCAATAAGATTACCAGCCCTTTGATATGTAAAAATGATAATAATAATATCATGGTTATATATATATTTTTATTATGATAATTATTATTCAAAGCTGTACTGCTATTTTTTTATTTTATTTTATTTTATTTTTTTCAGTAGGAAAGGAAGTTAATTAGGAGAGAAGAATGTATGAAGAGGATGAGAAATCCTTAAATATCAAACAAAAAGAAATAAAACAAAAGAAAACTATTATGGTGAAAGAGCTTAAATAATAATACTAATAATAATTTTTATGATATTTAAATAATAATATTAATAATTATGATAAAAATTAATTAATTTCTTCACCCTTCTACCGCCGCCACGCGGACAAACTTCATTTCCTCCAGGACCAGACAACCACAACCCCATCTTATCCACAAGTTTTTGGGCTGCTTCCTGCTTCATCCTTCCCATCCATTTCCTCCACAGGAATAGACAAAATCCCATCCTGTTGATCTTTTCCCAGACCAACTTCCTCAAAAAGAGAAATTGCCTCCAAACTCTCTATGGAGATGGACAGACACACAATAGATCCCAAGTGAATCAGGTGACTTAGATATATACCCTTGTTGTTTTCCAAATTTCATCTGATAACAGACCTTCATCACATGCAAACTTACTGACAATATCACCCCATTGATTTTTCTTCTTACCAGTAAAATCATTTTCTTCCAAATCCTTCTTTTGACCATTAATGTCCACCTGTGCTGCCTGATGAAGATAGACCTTAATGTCCGACTCCCTATGGACCCTATCCTTACTATAGTTAATTGCCTCATCTATGTTTTTTTCCCCCACACATCAAGATTAATCTGCACATCATCCCAGAAAAGTGTCTTAGCCTTTGTGTCCCTACCCCCATTAACATTATGCAGAGGATGTTCATGAGCCAATCTTTCAGCATGCATTTTTTTTTTATATAGAAAGAGAAACATTATTGAAAAGACAAGTAGTCCTCAAGCAGAACAATGAAAGAGGAAACTTCCAGTTTCTGACGACATCTTAAAAACAGAAACCCTTAAAAAAACCAGCGCTATAAGCCCAAAGGGAAGCCAAGTATAGAAACCTGTCCCAAATAAATCCCACTGATAATTTCTTCCCTGTAAAAATTCTAGCATCTCTTTCCAGCCAAATTCCCCACAACGCAGCCCCAAGAGCACATCTCTGTATCCTTATAGCATCCTTTCCAAACGAGAAAAAGAAATAGTCATCCTATCTTCTGACTGAACTTGGACAGACCCATAACTCTCCAAACACTGCAAAAAGAGACTGCCACAAGTTCCAGCAAAAGAGCATGGAATAAACAAGTGAGATACATCCTCTGAACTATTACCGCACATAAAACACATATCCAGCAACAGAGCTTTAGAAGGTCTCCTACTGTGCGGAAGCCCTTCGTCTTAGAAGGAACCTTAGCCTCCCCCCAAAAAAAGAGGCATGGAGGGAAGATATTTGTTTCATTTAAATTTGGGCTTGAAATGGGTAGAATAAAGACTCAACTGCATCTGCATTGCTTTACAAATCTCTCAATAAGGCATATAATGTGAATGACCTCCAAAGTACGTATTTCTATAGGATTCCTTGCTAGAAAATTTGTTTCTGTATTTTCTTCCCTGGCAATCACACACAGAATCCCATGCCTGAATTGATGAATGCTTCTTTTGGTAGCTTTTGAATGTGTCGTGAGCCATATTATGACTCCTGTTAGCCAATTGTTAAACATACCGCGGGGTTTTATGTGCTTGAACTGATTTTTTAATGCAGGTAGCTATATTTCTTATCCAGAGGAACCGTCATGCCTTGATTGGCAGAGCAATTGATGATAATGATATGGAAAGGGTTCTTCATTTTTTGCAAAATGACCCGGTATAGTCTGCATTCATTTATTATGCTTTAATTATACTTTCTATCTTCTTGTTTACACTTATTTGAATGCTTCCTCTGCCCAACCAATATAAGATTCTGTTGTAGGTAGTAGATTCTGTATATGATTGCAAAAGTGAGGTGATTGGACCTGGATTTTTCAGATTTAAGGCCGAAATAGGTATCATTTGGATATCCCCTAACCCTTCCATGATTCCTCATGAAACTAGGCTTTTAATTGTTTTTAATGAATTTCTATGCCACTATGATATTCAAGCCTGGGAAAGTCGATGCATGATTCTTTGAGATGTCAGTATATCAGAAAGTTCCATATGATGTCAAATGCTTGTCAGTATCAGTTGTTTATCGGAATATATATAACTGCTGGTGCAAGTTTGTGCATTTTATTTTTAGATGTCAACCAGTCAGTTGAAGAAATAAAATAACTTCCTGCTATACCAGATGGATTTCTATTCACTAAAGTTTATTTGAATCCATTTTAACAAATCTTTCTGCTTTGATTTGGAATTGTTGGAATTTCAACCTTATCTGAGGGTGTCAAGTTTGTGCCAGATTTTAATGGTGTAGTGTTGGTGCAAAATTATCTAAAAAGGAGTGGACGTGAAGCTTGGGCCAGACAGGTTAGTTTGATCCGTTGTTTTCTTTTTGGTTTATTTCAATTCAAAATTTGGCGAGGAATCTGTAGTTTTTATATTTATTTACATATAATCTTGAAATCATTTTGCAAGCCGCATTAGAAATTCCTGCCAATTTAGGATGGATGATCATACAATATTATCATATATGTTGACACTTGGCAATTCCTGTGGTAAACTCGTTGATTGTAGCAAATGTGTAAAACTGTGTACAGTGGCACAATTTTAGAAAGTCTACTGTCTTTATTATAAACACTCTAAAATTGAAATACCTTTGATAAGGACTATTTCATTTAAATAGGGTAAATCAATTTTCTCTCCCCAACTTCTATTCTAATTTTTGGAACTTTTCCTAGCATTTTAAAAATAACAATCTGACTTGGAGATTCCCTTGTTCTCACTACCTTCCATATCACTGCTTCATTGTCAAATACTGCAATAGGAAGTGATGCTGCCAGCGATGTTATGCTTTGGAAGGAAAATTGTGTCCAAAATTAACCATTTTTTCCCTTTTTGATTTGCAATCACACTTTTTTTTTTTGTGTGCGTGTCGGGGGGGTTGGAACCATGGTCAAAAGCTAAAATATTCTTCACATTATTGCTTTTCTTTACCATATTTTTCTATGGGCACCAGGGTGGGTGGAGGGAACTTATACTAACCAAATCTTAGGAGAGGTGTATAATATATTTGAGATCTTAGGGATTTCTATAACTGCTAGTTAGTTGGTGGTAGGTAAGTGTAATTGCCCACCCTGTCCTCGAAAAAAAGAGTACAAGACCCAATGTAAACGGTTCACACGCAGACACACGTTTATGGGCAGGATACAAGCATTGTTTAAATAAAGTTTCATTAAGTTTGACACACATACACAATGCATAATATTGTATTACACATTCATAGTTTGATTGAATGATGCTTGTGAGGGCATGGTGATTCCTCTATATATGGAGTTTTTTTGGACGAGAGAGAGAGAGAGAGAGAGGCCAAACGTCAAGAGCTCAAATGAATTTTATCTCCTCGCGGGACTCTCAACTTTGATGCCAGATCATAATGATAAAAGTTTGAGTGCTTAATTTTATGAAATACCCCTATTCCCCATCTAAATAATTAAATAACCAAAATGCTCCTTCATGCTAAAAACTTGTCTTGACATGCCTCAAGTGTCTTTCCAAAATGTTCAACTGTCCTAGGTAGGTCATAAACTCCTTGTGTCTCAGTGATGTGCGATCCCAACTGAGGGGCTTTTTGTTGTGTAGATGGTAGTTTTCAGGTTTAGGCACTGTCCTTTTGATGGGCCCAGCGTGTAAAAGCAGGCTGAGTCTTATGCATTCTACCATTTGCTATATATAGTCCATGAGGCTGTGAACCACTTCCTAGCTGTTTGGATCCCTAAAAAACTAGAAACTGTCATGCATGTGGGTGAGCTGTAATGTATTAGAGTTATCTGACTGCAGTGTACTGATGTACGCAGTTTCGAGAAGCTGCAAAGGAGAAGGGGGATGCGGCTTTGCTTAAAATTATGTCAAATTATGGTAAATGTTGATTTGAGCAGTCAACTTTCTAACAGTATTTTTGCTTATGATGCAATAAAAACTAGGATGCAATGTGTAACTGTGTTATGGCAGGTGAAGAAGTGGTTACAGCTCTTGGTAGCGAAGTTGATAGGCTTGAAAATGAGATCCAGGAGATTGTTCCTGGTATTCGGCATGTTGATATAGAGGCACACAATCCAATTGGCCTGTCACCATGATCTACAGTTTCCCATGTTCAATCAATTTTTTTTCTCTTTTTTTTTCCCAGTCAATCTTGCTACTGATTACTATCCAACATTCATGATGAATTTCATAAGGCGCATCCTGTATATTTCATGAGAAGTTGACAGTGTTTGTTCTAGAGTCACTAGGGAGATACCAATATATATTGGAACAGATTGGGAGTTCCAAAGTTGGGTCTTAATGAGCTTCAATGATTGCTTAATCAAGGATAAATTTTAGCAGATAACCCAATGCTCAACTCTGGTTTGGCCACTATGTTTTAGTTGCTTGTTTACATATTTCTTTGATGGTGGTCTGTGGGTGTAACTTTTTCCTTATGACTCGATGCTCAATAGATGTGAATATCTGCTATGCTCTTTTTTCGGTAATCCTGAACTCCCATCCTCCGATGAGCCCTTCCCCCTGTGCGACACTAAACTGGGGGCTGAAGATCGTTCCTCAGCGCCAAAACAAGGCATGGTTAATAAGCACGGTTGCATACTTGTATCAACCTTCACCTCAAGAGGCCCATGACTCTCACACAAGCCTTGCAACGCTTACCCAGTTTTTGGGTGGCGCGGGGTTGGGTTTTGTTTGTAACTGCTGCCATGCTTTTGCATATTGATTTTTTTTGTTTTCGAGTAAGTATTTGAATGGAGGGTCTTGGTGGCTTCATGGGAACATTTTTATTGATCGAGTTAAAATTCAAATTCACCGGATCCTTTAAAACAATTTTTTATTTCTTAATTGCTGCAGAGAAAATACTATTATTGGTTATGGGGTGCCAGCTTCTGTTGCCATTTTCATTCGCATGCTAATAATAATCTTAATTTGCAGTGGAACATCGTAATTTTTGGATTTTCTGAGCTTTTGCAGTGTCAGTCTTATAAATTAACAGTAGGCAAACTTGTCTCTCAGCATCTTTGAAATATGAGCACTATGGCTACTGAAGGTATATACGAAACACACAAGTGGAACAGAAGGTTTATCAATGCATGTGGGTGAAAGAAACGGGAGTCAAAGTACCTATGCTACAAGTTGAGTATGGGGCTGTTTTCCAGTGTCTTGTTTTCCTCCGTTGTGTTTAAACATGCTCGAGATCAATGAGACCATCTTGTAATTTTTAACATGCCAGACAGCAATCAATGTTGATGTTGATGTGTTTCGTTCTCCAGTTCTTAATTGGAGACGAGATTTGCTGTGATGTCAATAGCTGAAGATTTGAACCTTCCAGATATTTTAATCCATAGAACTTCACCAGTAACAGAAGCTAAGGCGCAATGAAGCTTTTGTAGAAGATCTGCTAGACAGCATTTTGTTTCTTAGATTTCCAATTGACGGTGAGAAAAGACAAGTGAGACACAATATTAAGTTTAGGACTTTCAAGATTCAAGACAGCATGAATCATTATATATCCCATTGGAAAACATGTAGGTTTGGCCATATTATCCTAATATCCTATAAAATACCTTCTTCATGCGTAAACCCATATGTGAAGATAATCATCCATATGTGATTAGCCTCAAGAGCTGCGATTTCATCAATTCCCATAGCTTTGCACCATTCAGGTAGCTTAGCTGCTTGATCTTTTATATATTTTAGGTTCAATATAAGATGAATTGGAGACTGAAAGCTCTATACGCAAGTGATAAACAATTGCAATATAAGACTATGGATAAACAGAAAGATTACATAGCAATTGAACGGGGAGGAGTTGCCTGCAGAGATGAGAGAGAAATGGACGGAGAGAAAGATGGCAAATCCGGATGATATTCTTTTGATTCAGTTGACCATCCCATAGGACCAGATGGTAAATCAGAATGAGAATTAGTACTTATGAAGAAGACGAGTGGAAGAAAGTATGAACAAACCCATCTCAACTCCACAAAATCTCCAATTAATCTTTTTAATCGAACAATCCAAGCACTAGTAAAACTCTCAATGTAACACTACCATAATTGCAATAAATCCTTAAATCAGCGTTGATTGTTGCTCATCTTATAAAATCACATTCAGATTCTACTTAAACAAATTAATGCCTCTCCTTGCCCCCACAGGAATGGAGCAGTGATAAGCGCTGAGTAAGATTTGCGGAGGATCGTGGGTTCGAGTCTCAATAGATGCGCTCAGTGATCGGCCTGGCTACACATGGGGATCGATCCCGACATGTGTCCTAGGATGAAGATTCGAGCGAATGGCCGACCGAAAGGCGAAGAAGCTGTAAACCGCATCAGGCTTAATCACGAGGGGCATACTCTAGGGGGGTGTCACTTCGAGGGGTTAGTGCCGCATCAGGGGGTCCAAAAGGCTCATTGATGGCTGGAGTCTCCATCTTAATAAAATAAAAAATAAAAATTAATGCCTCTCCAAGCCTAAAGCTTACTTCACACAAATGGGTTATCGTTATTTTACATAAAATATTACATATCAATATTATGTAAACATGATAATTATCTAGAATTCGATTATCTGTATCTTAATATCTAGTTTTGTTATATTTATATTTAAATTAATATGTATAAGTGTAATGCACGTGCTCCATCACTACTTCTTATGCATATGCATACGTGTAATGCACGTGCTCCATCAAGAATGAGTACGCCTAATAATTGGACGAAGACAGATGAGCATGGTTGGGCTTGCACATGTTTAGCCCTAGACCACCTATCTCTTAGGTTTCCCCCTATACATTTAGTAGTATAAAATGTATAATATATATAATACAAAATATTAAAAAATATATATTTCTTTATGTAACTATTTAACAATTTTTCTTCATTTTTTTAACATTAGTGTGAGACATCTGCATTGCAGGTGAATCCAATTTTATTTTTATTTTTTTTAAAATACAAAAAAATTAATTTAATGTAACTTTAGGTTTTACCTTTTTGTCGCCCTTTATTTTACATATTTAAAGTTTGACATCAATTGTTGGCTCCCTTGCTCGCGAAGGTGGGCCTCTAGGAAAAATTATAGTATTCATTTCCACTTTCATTGAATTTGATCTCCTATCAAATAGGTTAACAACAAAAGTTGTAATCCATTTTATGTGACTAGAATAGTTAGAAATTATTAGACAATTGTAGATGCACACAAAATCAATTAAAATGCAAAATAAATAAATAAATAAATAAATAAATAAATAAATGTTTTCTTCCCCCTAAATGTTAAAGAAAAGCAAAAAGACACTTGTTGGCTGCAAGAACACCACATAATGCTATTTTGATGAGATATAACTTATAAGTTTACCATAAATGACGAAGCGAACAAATATTGCTCGTCTCACCTTGGTTTTCTTTAACCAAGTTATTTAAAAAGTAAAACAGATAAACGAATACCAAGCAGAAACATAAAAGATCTAAACAAAATCAAGTTACAAAAGGGTTACCATTATATAATTAAAAGATACTTTACAATATTTCTTTTGATAAAATAGAAATATCCAACACCAATAAGTCATGTATTCTAGATTTCGTATCCTCATTCTTCCTACTTGTAATTAAAAGATAAGGACATAGATTGGTAAAAATCACACCAAAACCTAATAAATTAGACATCCTTTTAATTAAAAGCCAACCCATCTAAGAAGGTTGGGAAGTTGACCAACTCTCCATATTCTTCAAATCATGGAAGCAATGGAATAATCCCTTCGTTAGTAGTGGATCAAAACATTTAAAAATCAACCACCGGAACTCTCTGTTCCAAAATTCAATGTGATGAAGTTAAAAGTTAGTTCAATTGCCTATTTGTTTTAGTGGTGTTTCTTATCCTACCAGCTTTCATATTATTGTTCCTCGATGTTGTCTATGACTTGGGATATATGTTCAATTAAAGCATGTTGTGCCCCCAGGGCATTGGTGCAGTGGAAAGCAGACAAGCAATCCTGTAGGTGTTGGGAAAGTAACAAGACAACTAGCACAACGGATAAATCTTTCCCAAAAATTAAATTTATGACAAGCAAAAATAACCAACCAACAATAATAATAAATCACACACCACAATAGAAACACCACGATTTTTAACATGGAAAACCCCTCCAATATGAAGGGTAAAAACCACGGGGCCTATGAGACCCAATAAAATCTCCACTATTATAGAGGCAAAAATTACAACATTACAATCACAAAAAATGCTCACAAGCTTAGAGTAAAAATGATTTCCAAAAGAATCGCGATAAAATAAGAATGAGCGGAAAGAAGTCACTTGAATGTAGTTACTGTTAGTGCTACAAAATCAGTTTCTCTAAAGTTTTTAAACAAATCTCCACCGTCCAGATCGAAGGTCGACAAATCCCGAACGTGCTCTTTAAATTTTAGCAAAATCGGGTCACAAAATACCTTCCGATCGTCGAGTTGAATCGATGAAAACTGCTCAACACGCCTCACACATTGCCATATGCTTTTCCTCATTATTGCAGCACTCACCCCTTTTTTTTTCTTTTGTGTATGTAACGGAACTCCACAGTAGCTTTTAAAAGCTACGACTCCTGCTCCTCCTTTAATTGGCCCTAATGGGCTCCAAGACACATGGGCCTTTTTCTTTTTTTATTATTGTGGGCTAGACCCAACAAATCCCACCCCCCCCCCCCTTCCAGCCCATAAGAGGAAGGAGACATTGATTAATATTATCAAAAAATTTTGATACCGGCTGTCTCGGCACACAACTCAAGCTTTGCACGAGGTACCACCTTTGTCATCATATCAGCAGCATTCTTATCAGTGTGGATCTTCTTAAGTTCAAGCAACTTAGAATCGAAAACATCTCGAATCCAATGATATCTCACATAAATATGCTTTGATTTACCATAAAAGGTTGAATTTTTACTGAGATGAATAATACTTTGGTTATCACAAAATAACGCATACCGTTTCTAAGTGAATCCAAGTTCATGAACCAATTTCTTCATCCACAATAACTCTTTACATGCCTTAGTAACAACAATGAACTCAACTTCTGTAGTGGACAAAGTAACACATTTTTGCAACCTGGATTGCCAAGACACAGCTCCCTTTGTAAAGGTAATCAAATAACTTGAAATAGATTTCCTCGAGTCCAAATCTCTAGTCTCCAACCATGTCTGAATTTGTATAGCTAACCAGAACAGATTTTTCATAACCAAAATAGAGTTTCAAATCAGTTGTACCACGGAGATACCTCATAATCCATTTCACAGCATTCCAATGCTCTCTACCTAGATTAAAGAGAAATCTACTAACTACTCCAATTGCATGAGCTAAATATAGCCTTGTACAAACCATGACATACATTAAGCTTCCAACTGTAGATGCATATGGAACACTTTCCATGTCTCTCTTTTCTTCATCATTAGAAGGAGACTATTTACTGCTTAACTTGAAATGTGTAGTAGGAGGAGTACTTACCACTTTGGCTTTCTTTAAGTGAAACCATTGAAGTACCTTCTCAATATACTTTTCCTGAGATAGCCATAACTTCTAAGCACTTCTATCATGTGAGATTCTCATGCCAAGAATTTGTTTCGCTGGTCCCAAGTCTTTCATGGCCAAAGACTTGCTCAACACATGGTTTAACCTGTCAATTCTAGAAGCATTGTGACCAATAATGAGCATGTCATCAATATAAAGCAACAAAATAATGAAATCATCATTAGAAAATTTTTGAACAAATACACAGTGGTCTGAAGTCGTCTTCCTGTAGCCTTGTTGAACCATGACAGACTTGAATTTCTTATACCACTGTCTAGAAGCTTGTTTCAGGTCATACAAGCTTTTCTTCAATCTGAAAACATAATTCTCCTTATCTTTCACCACAAAATCCTTAGGCTGGTTCATATAAATTTTGCCATGGAGGAAAGTAGTTTTCACATCCATCTACTCAACCTCCAAATTAAGACTAGCAGCCAAGCCCAAAACAACATGGATTGACGACATTTTCACTACCGGTGAGAAAATCTCCCCAAAATCAATCCCCTTTTTTTGATTGAAGCATTTGACAACTAATCTAGCGTTTTATTGTGGGATTGAAGAATTCTCCCTGTTTTAATCTATAGACCCACCGATGTTTCATAGCTCTCTTAGCTTTAGGTAATTTTACCAGCTCAAAAGTGTGGTTATCATGTAGAGATTTCATTTCATCTTCCATTGCACTAAACCATTGTTGCTTCTGCTCACTTTCAAAGGCTTCTTCATAACACTCTGGTTCTCCCTCATTAGCTAGAAGAACATACTCATCTATAGGATATCTCGTGGAGGGATGTCGGTCTCTGGTAGTCTCTTGAGTCAAACTGTAGGTGGTTCAATATTCGAAGTACCTTCCTCATTAACAGTTTTGTGATCTTCCACCACATGATCATTCTGAACATCTGCCTCTGTATCATACTGATTGTCAATCTCAACTGTATCAAGAAAATTTTTAGAAGGAATTGGATCCAAGTCAACTGAGCCATCACTATCCTGAAACTGAGAATTTTCTGTCTTGCCAATGTCTTCAATGGTTTGATCTTCCATGAAGACTACATCACGACTTCTCACAAGTTTCTTTTCGACTAGATCATAAAACCTGTAGCCAAACTCATCCTGACCATACCCAATAAAAATGCACTGCCTTGCTTTGACTTCTAACTTGGACCTTTCATCTTTAGGCACATGAACAAAGGCTTTGTAGCCAAACACACGTAGATGGTCATAGGAAACATCCTTCCCATACCAGATTTTGTCAGGGACATCAATCTGCAGCGCAATAGTAGGAGATAAGTTAATTACATGAACAACAGTATATAATGCCTCACCTTAAAATGATCTAGGTAGTTTTGCTTTCGAAAGCAAACATCTGACTTTCTCTACTAGTGTTCTGTTCATCATTTCTGTCAAACCATTCAACTGAGGAATCTTAGGAGGTGTCGTATGATGTCGGATGCCCTGTTGTCTATAGTACACATCAAAAGGACCACAATACTTGCCACCACTATTAGTGCAACTACATTTCATCTTTGTTCCTGTTTCTCTTTTAACTAAAGCCTAAAAATCTTTAAACATATCAAGCACTTGATCTTTGGATTTCAAAGCATAAACCCAAAGCTTTCTTGAATGATCATCAAATGAAAGTAACAAAACAAAGTGCACCATGAAGTGCCCTTACTTTCATTGGGCCACAAACATCCGAATGAATCAACTGAAATAGTTCTATTTTTCTGGAAAGAGGATGACTATTAAATGAAACCCTTTTTTCCTTCCTGGTCAAACAGTGAACACATATTTTTAGTTTTGCACCATTTAAATTTGATAGCAAATTTTTCTTGACCAAGCAATCAAGTCTTTTCTCACTTATGTGACTGAGTCGCTTGTGCCATAACTCTAATGTAATATTGCTATCAACTACATTCATAGAATTCAAGCAAATAGAAGCATTCATAAAATATAAATTAGAAAATTTGTTACCTCGGGCCATAATTAAGTTTCCTTTGGTAAGTCTCCATTTTCCATTACCAAAGAAGTTACAATATCCATCATCATCAAGTCTTCTAGCAGAGATCAAATGCAGATGAACACTAGGAGCATGCTTGACATTATTGAGTACTAATTCTGTTCCATTGTTGGTCTTTATGAAAATAGTTCCAGTGCCTACTATCGGTACCACAACATCGTTTCCCATATTCAAAACTCCAAAGTCACCGGAAGTATATGAACTGAAGAAATCCTTCCTTGATGTCACCTGAAAAGAGGCACCGCTGTCAACCACCTAGCTAATTTCATTACAGGCAACACTAATTACATTATCATCATAAGCAAGAACCAAATCATCTCCAACAGTAATGGCAACACAATCATTATTATCCTGATCCTTCTTTTCTTGCTTGTCACTGTTACTTTTTTTTTTTTCCTCTCTTCCACTTGTAACAGTACTTCTTAATAAGACCATTTTTACCACAATAATGACACTTAAGATTTTTAAATCTTGACCTTGACTTGCTTCTACTTTTACTTCAATCCCTTTCATTTTTGTATCGGCTTCTCCCCCTATCTTTTGTAACAAGTACCTGGGGATTATTTGTACCCATTTCTTTCCTTCTGGTCTCTTCATTAAAGAAGCTATCTTTAACAAACATCAAAGTCAACACATTGTTTGGGGCTGAGTTGCTAAGAGATACTACAAGAGTCTCCTTACTATCTGACAAAGAACTTAATAGCAACAAAGCTTGTAGTTCATCATCTAAAATTATCTTCATGTTGGTTAACTAGTTTACCAAATTCTGGAAATCACACAAATGATCAATAACATATTTTCCTTCTCTAAGCTTCAAATTCACAAGCTTTCTAATTGCAAAAGCTTTGTTGTGAGTAGTCCTTCTCTCATAAAGACTCTCCAACTTCTTCCAAAGTATTTGGGCATCTGTCTCTTGAGCCACATGATGAAAAACACCATTATCTACCCATTTTATGATTATGTCAACTGCTTTCTCATGCATTTTCTTCCAGTCAGTTTCAGCTTGTTTTTCTGGTTTATCGCTACCCAACTCAATCGAATCAAATAAATCCTTACAATAAAGAATATTATCCATCTTTGGTTTTCAAATTGAATAATTTGAAGCTGTGAGCTTGCACATAGTACCCACGTTGTCTTTGTCTTCCATATTTTATATAAACCAAGCTTTGATACCACTTGTTGGGAAAGTAACAAGACAACTAGCATAGCAGATAAATCTTTCCCAAAAATTAAATCTGTGACAAGCAAAAATAACCAACCAACAATAATAATAAATCACACACCACAATAGGAACACCACGATTTTTAACGTGGGAAACCCCTCCAATGTGAAGGGTAAAAACCACGGGGCCTATGAGACCCAATAAAATCTCCACTATAATAGAGGTAAAAATTACAGCATTACAATCACAAAAAATGCTCACAAACTTAGAGCAAAATGGATTCCCAAAAGAATTGCGATAAAATAAGAATGAGCGGAAAGAAGTCACCCAAACGCAGTTACTGTCAATACTATAAAATCAGGTTTTTCAAAACTCTGAAACAGATCTTCACCATCTAGATTTAAGGTTGACAAATCCCGAACGTTCTCTTCAAATTTTAGAAAAATTGGATCACAAAAGACCTTTCGATTGTCGAGTTGATGAAAACTGCACAACATGCCTCACACACTGCCACACACACTTTTCCTTATTGTTGCAACGCTCACCCTTTTTTTTCTCTTCTTATGTGTATATAGTGGCACTCCATAGAAGCTTTTAAAAGCTGCGGCTCCTGCTCCTCCTTTAATTTTCCCTAATGGGCTCCAAGACACATGGGTCATTTTCTTTTTTTATTATTGTGGGTTGGACGCAACAGTAGGAGCATCGGAGATTCGAATCCTGGTTGATGCACTCAATTGTAGACTTCTGGTTGATGCAGTGCAGCTGTGTCCTGGGGCAAGTGTCCTGAGATGGGTATTAGGAGGAAAGTTGGCTAAATGTCTAACCCAGCTATGAATAAGTTGTGTCACCATCCAATTAACTCGGGTGGCGAACTAGGGGGAAGACTGTTGCCCCATAGATTTGGTGTCGTACCGGGGGGTCTGAAGGGTTTGTTGGTGGCAGAAGTTCCCATGTAAAGTCAAAAAATAAATAAAAGCATGTTGTGGCTTTGATTGGGCTTTGGGAATTATTGTCAAACAACTTTTGTTAGGATTCTGAACTCTTTTAGTAGTAGCAAATCCCTACATGCATTTTATTGGACCATCTTAGGTTTCCTTAAATAAAATGAAAAAATAAGGTGATTAAGAAATATATATTGTAATTAAAGAAGAGAAAATTTTATTTGAGTACCGATGTCTTATCAACTTGAAAAATTCATGAGGTTGATTTGTAATGTTTCCTCAAAACCGTAAAGGAACCTGACTTCATCTATGACTAATTAAAAGCAATGTGGTAAAGAATGAAAGAAGTATTTGAATTGATATATCGAGAATTTCAAAAAAAAAAATTTCATTTGGAGAAGAGTGTTCCAATAACATCTTGGCCACCAAATAACCAATAGCAGGCAATTTTAAAACTTCTTAGCTTACTTTATGTGGTCATCTAATTTTGTATATGAAATAGTGAGCAGCCATATAAGCAATACACCTAAAAAACATACATGCTAAGCACCTATTTTGGTTGGGAAATATTAGGGGTGGTAAAACGGCAGCTAACCCATTTATAAACAAGTCAACCTGAAATATTGCATTCCTATTATATTGTGTGTCTGGGTAATTCTTGAAATTAGAATGAAATTTGATATTATTGTTTGAGAATGCTTGTATCAAACCAAACATGGTAATATTACATGTAGACACCCTAATTTTTATCAGGTCATTTCAGAGGTCCTAAGTCAAAATTTTGAGGGTTGGGTTTGTGTTGATTGATAAACCATTCCTAAATTCTTGAGTTGATAGATTGCAATAGGTTTGCTTAACTATTTTCACAAGTGTACCTAACCAAGTGTTTTAAAATCATACCATTGGAAGTTTAAACAAGGTTAGGAATTTCTTAAAAAAAAAAAACATTACCTTGACAAAATGGATTGATCAAATTTTTAATTCAATTTCATGAAAGGTTAGGAGCCTTTAAGTTGATTACCCTCTTAATCATATTCCTAAGTGCCAATTGTCCTAAGACCAGGCTGTGAAGTTTAATTGGTGATCAGTTGAAAATTGGTTTTGAATTTTTAATACATGAGTAATGGCCTTAACATGAATTGAAAACTTTTATTAAAGGAGGGGCACGTGCCCAGGGTGTTGAAGTACAGAGGGATGTTGCAAAATGCAGTGCAAATACATAAAGTGAAAAATAGAAAAAATGTGCACATACAGGAAATTACAATTGAAAGAATATAGGGAAATGCAAAGTAAATACACAAGAAATACAAAGAGATATAGTGCAAATACATTTAGGAAGTTACAGAAGCACAAACCGGGGGGATACAAGGAGATACTGCACAATAAATACAAAATGCAAGAAAATAATACATATATTTACAAATGAAATACAGAAAATAAAAATTAAAGCAAATTCTTCTAGGGTCTCGCCAAGAATAGTCGCGTGCATCATACTCTCGGGGTCTTGCTTAACATAACTGAAAGAAGAAAAAAATCAACAAGTTAGTTATTAAATGAAATTCAGAAAAAATAAGTAAATGAAAATTCACATGTGCGCAATGATGGAGAATGACAACTGTTAAAATATTTCTTGCCAGAGTCCTCACTAACTGAATCGCGGGAATAAAGGGGCAAGTTGTTGGAACGAATTTTCCCATTGGGAACCGATTGGGCGCCAAACGAACTGCCCAGACTCCCTATAAATAGGGAGTCTCGCATAGTGCAGGGAGAGGGGAGAAATTAGAAAGAGAAAGGGCTCACACAGAGAGGATAGAGAAATTAGCAAAGAGAAATCGAGAGAAAAAGAGGTAGAGCATTAGAGAGGAAAGGAGAGAAAAAAGGGGTCACAGAGCAATTAGAAGGAGAAAGGGCTTGCACGGTGACAAGAGAGCAATTAGAGGCGAGGAAAAAAACAGAGCAAAAAAAAAAAAAGAGACACACAGAAAAGGATAGAGAAAATTAGCTATGAGAAATCAAGAAAGAGAAAACGGGGAAGCAGATTGAGAAATTAGCAAAGAGAAGTTGAGAGAGAGTTAGAGCAATTTAGCACACAAGTGCAATCAGAGCAATTAGCACAAAGGGCAGTCAGAGCAATAGGTATAGACAGACAGTGTCCTCTTACCCCGATCCCAGAAGCAGAGCCCAGAAGTTCATCATGACCAGGAACCCACAGACCTACCTATAGGAGAAGAAAACCGAAGAAGATAAGAGACCACAGGTAACACTGACTCCCCCCACCCTTCTTTACTTTGCAATACAATTGTGGGTGTGCATGTTTACAGGTTACTCATGCCACAGTTCAAAAGTTCAAGTATTTAGAGTCCAAGATCACAAGTGATTATTAAAAGCACATACTCCAACAACAAGTGAACAAAACGAATCTTAAAAGGTCAAAGACAGACAAATCTTATGGAAGCTTAAAGGATATTGAAACTCAAGACAAAATGGACTCAACGCAAACATATACATGAAGACTTCAAGTTTAGAAAGTTTTAAGGTCTTAAGGAAGTCTTATGTAAGTACTTCAACTAAATATCAAAATGAATGCTTTGAAACTCATTAGGGTTAATCATGGACCTAGAGACTTTATTTTGAAAACCCTTGAAAATATCTTTCAAAAGTATCAAAACAAGTTGACAAGAGTTTTTGGAAACAAGGTTTAAAAAAATAATGTTTTAACTGTCCAGGCGACTGACCCTTGTCTAGTCAGGCGACTAATAATTTTGCTCAATTAAAATGGGAAGATAGTATAGGCACAGGCGACTGACCCCTGTGAGTTCAGGTGCCTAATCTTGTTCTGACTGTGATAATATGCTGTATTTAAGGTCCAGGCGACTGACCCCGATGAGTTCAGGCGCCTGACCTTCGTAACAGCTATTTTAAAACAGCTTTTAAATGTTTCCAAATTAAGTTGCTTGTGCCCCAAACTTTGTAGAAACTTAGGAAATACTCCAAATAACTTGGGCAATAATGAAAATATGACTTTTTAAGCCTATAAATACATGATTTCACAAATCAAATCTTACCAAGAATTCATAACAGCAATCAAACATACAACTTTCATACTCTTCCAAAAGATCCCTTGCTCACATACTTGCTGGAGTTTTATTGAGATTTTCTAGGCAATTTTTCACCAATCTTTGAGCTTAAAACTCTGAGTTTGATCAATCCAAAGAAAGATCTAGATGATATAATCTCTGAGCTTCAATTCTATTCTTCATTGATATTTAAATTGAAGTATTCTTAGTTGTGCTATAACTTGTACTAATTTGCTCTTTTTGAGAGTAATTCTTATACGCAAATAGTTCTTTCTTGTTTTCTTAACGGTTTAAGGTTGTTGAATCTTTGTACCGAGCATGGGGCATCACTTGGAGAGGAGGGCTCCAACCTATTGAAGGAGTGTTGTAATGTTGCTCCTACCCGTAAAGGAGTGGTATTGTGGAATCCTTAGGTGTGATGCCTAAAGCGAGGACGTAGGCAGGTATAGCCGATCCTCGTAAAAAACTCGGTCTCACTCTCTTCCCTACTCTTTAATTTTCTGCATATATAAATTGTGTGGATGTTTATTTAAGTGCTGGAAATTAAATTGACATTGAGATTGAGGAAAACTTTTAATTAAAGGGAGTACGCTGATTGGTCTTTTGCGGAAACCTTAAAGGGAGTACGTTGATTAATCATTTGCGGAAACCTTAATTAAAGGAAGAACATTGATGAAGAAACCATCATTTTCATACCTTGATTCATTCTAAAAATCATATACAGTATTCCAGAAATCACATACTTCATTTTAATCGGTCAAATTTCTAAAATACCTGACATAATCTATTCCTCTTCCCTTATCCTTGGAGTGGTGCCTACGATGCCCAAACAACAAAACTATCCCAATTAAAATGCTAAGGCTCGGATTTAAGACCTAGAAACGGTGTTTGCTTTTCAATTTGGCTGGAATTCGGAGAGAAATTGAAGAGAGAGAGAGAGAGAGAGAGAGAGAGAGAGAGAGAGCATTTTCAAAAAAAAAAAAATAGTTGATTCCTATTTATAAGCATGCTGGCCCGCAGGAAACCGTCGACAGTTTGGTCACTTACCCCCACCTTTTTACCACATTTTTACATTTAACGGGCCTCGGTAATTCAAAACCGGCGACGATTTTCTCTGAGCTTACAAAACCATCGACAATTTGGTCCTGTACCGAACCTATTATCCAAGTCTCTACAAAACACAAGTTCAATTTAAATGTACATGTCATTAGTTGTCATTAGACAATGATCTATTTTGTTATCATCCCCTATTTATATTGGTTGTAATGATTTTTTTTTAAAAAAAAATCGTGGGATGCTCCATTTTACTAAACTTTTCCTTTGCTTCATGGTGATATTTTAATTGTGTAAGCAGTTTTTTTCAAAGGCAATGGTATAAGGCATGTCATTTTACCCTTGATATGGCTTCGTAAGCTTTTTAGAAATGTAATTTTTTTATTAAAAATATATATAAATAAACTATAAATATTAAACTTTATATAAATTTTATTTCAATAAAATTTATTATATAGTTTAAAACCTAAATAACTTAAAAGTGGGGCTAAAGTCAATATTTCAAGTCCAGATCTCAACATGTGTGCGCTTTTCTTCATTGAAAAGAACCATGTTTCCCTAACATATATATTATATATAAACACCACAGTAGATCCATGATCGCATAAATTGGTGGAAAAGGATTCATATAGTCAACCCACCTAGTGGGACTTAAGGTTTGATTTTATTGTTTGTTGTTGTTCTACCATAGTAGTTCCTAGTCCTGCATCTCTCTGGTCTTTTGTCTCTCGACTCTTGTCTCTCAGCATCTCTGGAATCTTCTTGGCTCTCTCTCTCTCTCTCTCTCTCTCTCTCTCTCTCTCTCTCTCTCTCTCTCTCTCACACACACACACACACACACACACACACACATTTTCTTCTCAGACCCTGTGATCTCTTTCTGCTGAATAATCTCCAAATGCGATGGAAGGGATGTCATGCAGTGGAAGATAGTTGTTGACGCGCAGTGATTTTAATCTTCCGATTAACAAAATAAATAGCACAAAGAACATTCACAGAAAAAATGTAGATGAGAGATTTAACGTGGTTCAGCCCGTAGAGCGTGCACCTGGAGAAAAATCCAATATGAAACGATGATAGTACAAGATCTGATTAGACTCTCCCCAATCCCAGATCCCCTGTACACCCCTTCACTTAAAATAAGTGAAGAAAAATTCTTCCTAGAGAGAAATCCCCCTCTAGCTCTCCTTGCACAAAACAACAAGCAATACACTCTTTTTCCTATGACTTACAAACATATATATGACACCACACAACCGTTGGATTTAAAGACGATCCAACGGTTGTGATAAAAGCCACAATAATTAAATAAATAAATAAAAACATTTTTTTTAACAATCTCCATCTTGGCTTTTAATCATAGCCAAGCACAACATTTCATCCCCACACTCTGAGATGCTTTGTCAACAATCAACAAGAGACTACATTAACTAAGTCCAGACAACGCTTGAAATTTGCTAATGTAATAGGTTTCATGAGCATATCTACAAAATTTCCATCTATGTAGATCTTCAATAACTAGAACTTACCACTTTCAACCCAACCACTAACTGAATGGTACTGCACCTCAATATGCTTCGTGCGAGAGTGGTAGACCTGATTCCTTGCCAAGTGGATCGCACTCTGACTATCACAGAATATGTGTAACCTATCCTGCATAACACCAAGTTCTTGAATCAATCCAGTTAACCACAAGACCTCCTTACCTGCCTCTGCCAAAGCTATGTATTCAGCTTCTATTGTAAACAAAGATGTAGTAGGTTGCAACTTAGCCTTCCAACTAATGGAACCACCATCCATGGTAAAAATGAAGCCAGAAGTAGACCTCCTCTTATCCAAATCACCTGCATAATCGGAGTCCACATAACCCTGAACATTACAATCATCAGTACTTTCAAACAAGATACCATAATCAGAAGTGCCACGCAAATATCTGAAAATTCATTTCACCGAATTCCAATGCATTCTACTTGGATTAACCATATATTTGCTTATCAAACTAACTGCATATGACAAATCTGGTCTACTACATACCATAGCATACATCAAACTCCCTACTGCACTGGCATAAGGCACACTAGCCATATCCAACTTATCCTCATTAGTAGAAAGACACAGTTTAGTAGACAATTGAAAATGAGTAGCTAGAGGTGTACTTACCGGTTTAGCCTTATCCATATTAAACCTTTCCAAGACCTTCTCAATATACTTACCTTGTGATAACCACAACTTTTTCTGTTGTCTATCCCTTCTGATTTCCATGTCAAGGATCTTTTTAGCTGCACCAAGATCCTTCATCTCAAACTCATCCTGTAACTTGGCTTTCAACACATTCAACTCATCAGTACTGTTAGAGGCAATCAACATGTCATCCACATATAGCATAAGGATCACATATACACCACTATGAAGCAATCTGGAGTAAACACAACTGTCATAACTGCTTCTAACATACCCAATCCTCAACATATAAGAATCAAACCTCTTATACCGTTGCCTAAGGGATTGCTTTAAACCATAAAGAGACATATTCAACTTACATACCAATTGTTCTTTACCTTGTTCCACAAACCCCTCCGGTTGCTCCATAAAGATATCTTCCTCCAACTCACCATGAAGGAAATCAATCTTTACATCCATTTGTTCCATATTTAAATCATGCATGGCAACCAATGCCAACAAGGATCTAATAGAAGCATGCTTGACAACAGGAGAAAAGATTTCACTATAATCTATACCTTCTTCCTATTTGTATCCTTTTGCTACTAACCTGGCCTTATATTTTATCCCTTTTGATTCTGAAGTAGGTTCTTTATTTTAAAAAACCCACTTACAACCAATCAACTTCCTGTCCTTGGGCTTCTGAACCAACACCCAAGTGTTATTCTTATGAAGAGACTCCATCTCCTCAACCATGGCTCCAAGCTAACTATCTTTTTCAAAACTCTGAACTACTTCCTAAAAATCAGAAGGATCTCCACTACTAGTAATCAGAGCAAATGCAACTAAGTCCTCAAACCCATACCTAAATGGAGGCTTAACATTCCTCCTTTCTCTGTCGATGGTTAGCCCTGTAGGCTTATGTCTATCACTTGTCTGAGGAATTTCCTGAGGAAATGAAGCCTGTCTTGATGTATCCTGTGCAACATAATCAACAACAGTAGTCTGAGTATTACCCATACCTGAATTCTGAATATTGTCCAGCTCCACCTAAATAGGTACTCCCATTGAATCAAACTTCATCTTCTTATCAGCATTCTCCTTCAACATGGCTTCCTCATCGAAGACCACATCCCTGCCAATGACCACCTTCTGTGTAGCGACTCTCAATAAAATATAACATAATAAATAAAAATGGTCAACCCGAATCCGTGGGTAGCGGGGACACCTGTCAAACACAGCGGAAATCTACGCAACAGTAAACATAAAATCCAAACATTCATCTGTAAAACATAATACCAGAGTTTTCTATAACATTATAAAACTGTACTTCTATACATCCTCATGTACATCAAAATATCTGTAGAATCAAACACAAAATATGTAACGACCTGCTCCTTTTTCACATATATATTTTTTTTATATATAAATAAATTATCATCACATCATACATCCCAGCTCAGCAGGTCACAATCCATCTGGGCCCGTGGGCACCAGGGATATAACAAAACATACAGCAGAAGCCTACGCAGCAGAAAGTATAAAATCATATACATCTCATCATAATGTGCATAACACATACCAGAGTCACTACAATTACTATCTCACAGTATATACATCTCAAAAATGAAATCTAGGGACAATCTCCCACAAAACCTAACTGTCCCTACCAAAAACTTACCCTTCCAAAGAGGGCAAACAGCTGATCTAGATCAGCGGGGCTTTTCCCGCTCTCCTATCAGGGGCTCCTGAAAAATGTATAAGATTTAGGGGTGAGACACCTCTCAGTAAGGGAAATAAACTAATACCAGTGTGTGGCAACATGAGTATTCTGTGTTCTACATATACCATACATAACATATTCAATACTGTTTATCAAATATGGGAAAACATATGCATATCAACACATAGCAGAATATACTGCATTTTCATAAACATATCTTATCTCATACACTAATAATAACATAAAACAATCCTGGTAGGTTAGCTGGCTGTTGTCATGTATTACCCCCACATGACTGGGTTGTGTGGCCCGAAGGCGGGACCTGACAATGGTTGGCCGACCACTGCCAAGTCAAACAGTAGTCTGTAGGTCCGATGGGTCTACCCAGACTGGTCCGTACACCAGGGGCGATAACAGCACACTTCTTGAAAATAACCAATCGACCATCCAATCTCACACCACTCCGTACAGCGGCGTTAACACAGATATCATGATCACGAGGACCATGGACACATAGCAACGGTACCGTGCAAGTGCTAGCCTAGACCAAGCCAACCAGGTTCTGATATCATATACATATACTAAAACCGTGATACATAAATATCTCATATCATTTATTTTCACATCAATCATATCATTTTACATATATACGTGTATCATGAAAATCATCGGCCCGTACGCCGGTATTACACATTTTAACATAGCACGGCCCATACGCCGGCAAATCACATAGCACAGCCCGTACGCTGGCAAACCACATAGCACGGCCCGTACGCCGGCAAATCACATAGCACAGCCCGTACGCTGGCAAATCACATAGCACGGCCCGTACGCCGGCAAATCTCATCCACATAGCACGGCCCATACGCCGGCAAATCACATATACATATAAAAATATCTCGGCCCGTACGCCGGTTTTCCATCATAGAAATCCATATCGTCCCCATTCCAAAAAAAAACAGTATTTCACAACATTTTTATACTCATGCCACACTAAACAAATTTTCTACATATTCAACATATCATCATTTAAACAGTATTTTCCAAATATAAATCATATATATAAATATATTTATTTTTCCTGAAACCAGATGCTATATATATATACATACATTTTCTCAAATAAAACTAGCTTAGTTTATCCCCTTACCTGATTCCTGAAAAGCCCCTAAGAAAATCTTCCCCGTACCCACAAGGTTCTCAACTCAATACCCTGAAAATGAAAACTCACAGAATTAAAGTTTAGTATTTTCGTACGTACAATATTTTTCTATAACTACCACTAAGTCAAATTCGACTTAAAAAGTCTTACCTCAACTTAGGGATGATTCCCAACGTTCCCAATCAATACCCTGGAATTGAAAATTTCCAGTATTAAAGTTCAGTATTTTTACGCGTATATTACTTTCTTCAACTGTCAAAAATCCAAATATTGAATATAAAGCCTTACCTTGGATTTGGGATGAAATCCAACTTCGTTTTCCTGACAATCCGTTCCGGCAGACTTGTAGAAAACTTCGCCAGGAGCGTCGTGGTGGCTTCAGTTTGTCGATCCGACGTAAAACTAGCCCGGAATCGAAGAGAGAGAGAGTCGTAGGAGAGAGAGAGAGAGAACTTCCAAAAAAAAAATATCAAAGTAAGCTTCTTGAAGAAGCTTTCCATTTTCTATATATAATAATAAACCTTAAATAAAGTAAAGCTTCTTTAAGAAGCTTTCATACTTTATATATATATATATATATATATATATATATATATATATACACACACACACACACACATATATATATATATATATATATCTACATGCTTTAATATTTATATATATATATATATATTTGTTCCTTATCATACTATTCATTTTACTTGTTAATTTAATTAATTAATTTTATTTTATTATTTTATCATTATTTTTTTTTTAATTTTATTTTTTTTTCCGGTTACTACAAAATAACTCTGATCCTATTACAAAATCTTACCCTTCTCACAGGGTAATCTCACTAACTCAATGGCGGCCTTGACTCGCCGGTCTCTCAGGGGCTCCTGAAAAATTAATTAAGTTTGGGGGGGGTGAGAAACTTCTCAGTAAGGGAAAATAAACTAAATACAGTTGTGTGACAACATGAATATTTAATGCAGTTATACGAATACAGTACATCTTATATTTCATAAACGTTCATCATATCATACTGAAAAATCACATACTTTCGTATTTTCTAGTAAGTCATATCATACATAAAACATATGTTATACTGATAATACTAAAAACATATACCCAGGATGAATAGCTAGCTGGTGTCATGTATTACCCCTCATGACGGGTTGTGCAGCCCGAAGGCGGGACCCGACAATGGCTGGCCGACCACTGCCGAATCAAATATGTTTGTAAGTATGATGGGCCCGCCAAACCCTGGTTCGGACTTCCAGGTGGACGTCCACACTCTACTGAAAGTCACATCGACTATCCATCTCTCATCCCTTTGTGGGATGGTTAGCACTAATCTGAACGTAAATATCTGATCTACATATAGCTACGGTACCGAGCTCTTGAAATTGAACTAAACTAACATCCAGGTCCTGATAACATATAATACATGATATAATAGCGGCCTCGTGCCAATCATTTTCATAAATACGGCCTCGCGCCGAAATCATAAATATGGCCTCGCGCCAAAACATAAATACGGCCTCTTGCCGATAACATAAATATGGCCTCGCACCAAAATCATTTCAGGTATATACATTCTGAAAATAAATCGATTATCATACATTCGTCAAAATCATCGTAACATAACATATCCTTTCATAATACCTGAAAACATACTTTTGATCATAAAGTCTTTCATATCATAATATGTTCACATAAAATAATATTCATGCCACACATGTGCTGTTAAAAGTCATACTTCATATTCTAAAATCGTGATTTTCTGGCATCTCATACATACATATACATTTTAATCATCATAGCAGTATTTTCCTAATCGTACATTTTATTCATAATAAACAAATATATCATATAGAATTACTCATAATTAATAATAATTTGCATGAAAAATAACTGCTTTAGTTTATTCCCTTACCTGGTTACTGAGAAAGCCCTTAAAATATCCTAGCCTGACCCCCATAGGATTTCCTATTCAATACCCTGAAACTGAAAATTTTCAGTATTAAAGTTCAGTATTTTCGTATGTATAACATTTTCTATAACTACCACAAAGTCAAATTTGGCTTAAAAAGTCTTACCTTAACTCAGGGATGATTTCCAACTTGCTCTCCCCAACGATCCGCTCTGGCAAACTCATAGAGAACTTCATTAGGAGCGTCGTGGTGACTTCGGATTGTCGATCCGATGTAAAACTGGCCCGAAATTGAAGAGAGAAGTGAGAGAGAGTCGTAGAGAGAGAGAGAGAGGGGCGCTGAAAATGACAAAATATCCTGGTTTTTCACTATTTATACTGCCAGATTCGTCAACGAGACACGTCACTTCGTCGACGAATCCTTCAGTAAATTCGTCGACGAAGCCCTGTGTTCGTCGACGAAATCCAGAACAACCCAAACCACCTCTCGGTATTTTCTCGTCGACGAAATTCAATCCTCGTCGATGAATTTTCTAAAGCCCTCGTCGACGAATTTCCTGTATTCGTTGACGAAGCCTTGATGCTTCCTTTTTGGTTTTTCCTTTCAAAATGCAATGTCGTCAATGAATGCGAAGCGTTCGTCGACGAAGCTGACTTCCTCCTTCTGTTACCATTTCCAATTCCCCTCCTCTTATTACTTAAATCTCATTATTAGTCGGGTCGTTACATTCCGTGCTATAGGTTCCCACAATTGGTATCCCTTCACTCCTTCTTAGAAACCAAGAAATACGCATGGTTTGGACTTAGAGTCCAACTTTGATCTGTCCTATTTCTGCACATGCACATACGATGGACAACCAAATATTCTCCACACAGAGTAATCTATTGGCTTACCTGTCCATACCTCCTTAGGAATCTTAGCGTTAATAGCTATAGAAGGAGACCTGTTTACCAGGTTGCATGCCATACTCACTACTTCTACCCAGAATGACTTAGGCAGATTAGCCTAAATCCTCATACATCTTGCCCTCTTCAGTAATATTCTGTTCATCCTTTCAGTCACCCCATTCTGTTGTGGCCAATGTGGAACTGTATAGTGCCTAGTGATCCCCTCTTCCTTGTAGAAGTCAATTAACTGATTGTTTTTGTACTCTAGTCCATTGTCAGATCTCAGAAACTTCACATGTTTCCCTATTTGTTTCTCTACCTGAGTTTTCCATTCCCTGAACTTACTGAATAACTCACTCCTGTGCTTCATAAAATACACCCAGACTTTCCTAGAAAAGTCATCAATAAATGAGACAAAATAAATAGTACCACTATGAGACTGTACCTATACTGGACCCCGTACATCTAAATGAATGTACTCCAACACCTCCTTGCTCATATGCTTTCCTGTTCTAAAACTCACCGTGCGATGTTTACCAAACAAACAGTATTTACAGAACTTAAGCTTACAACAAGAATTACCTCCTAGTAAGTTTCGCCTGTGCAGCTCCTACAAACCACGCTCACTCATGTGACCCAACCTTATATGCCACAAAGTAGCATCATCTGTATTTGTATCTGAAGAGGTACTAGCTGCAACTCCACCTGTCATTGTGCTACCCACTAGAGTGTACAAATTGTTCCTCAGATGAACCTTCATTACTACCAGTGAACCTCTAGCCACTTTCAGCACACCATTTCTAACTGAAAAAGAGAAACCATTACTATCCAAAGAGCCCAAGGAAATCAGATTCTTTTTCAGATCTGGAACATGCCTCACATCCTTGATGGTTCTAACCACACCATCAAACATTCTGATTCTGATTGTTCTAATACCAAGAATACCACAGGAAGCATCATGACCCATCAACACCGTCCCTCCAGAGATTGATTCATAGGAGTTAAACCAGTCCTTGTATGGACACATATGATATGAGCATGCCAAATCCAAAGTCCAGGTATCGGCTAAGTAACTGGAACCTGTAGTAATAGCCAAAAGATCGCCATCAAAAATTAATGAACTATTCTCCACTACAGTAGTCTGCTTAGTCTTCTTCTTGTTCTTTTCCTCTAAATCTCTTTTCCTCCTTAGACAATCCTTCTTCATATGCCCTTCTTTCCCACAATAAAAACAACCACTCCTCCAGTTCCTATTCTTACCCCTATACTTGGATCAAGATTTCCCTATATTTCAATTACCCCTGCTAGAACTCCTGCTCCGTTGTTGGCTAGACTCACCCTTAGCCACCAACCATTCTCCATGTCCTGGATAATTTGGTTTGTGAAAATTCTCACTCTCCAGAATAGCAGTAGTCACCTCATCAACTGTAAGAGTCTCCTTACCTAGCATTAGTGTCGTTTTCAAAGTATCAAGTGAACTGGGAAGCGAATACAACAAAATCAGTTCTTTATCTTCCTCCTCAATTTTTACCTCAATACTCAGCAACTGCATGATTATTTTATTGAAATAATTGAGGTGGTCTCTGACTTCTGTGCCCTCAGTCATCCTCAACTGATACAATTGTTTTTTCAAATACAGTATATTAACTAAGGACTTGGACATATAAATATTCTTCAATTTTTTCCAAAGCTCAACTAGTGATGTTTCATTCAACACACTATATTTAATTTCTAGAGCTAAACTTAAGCGAATGGTACTTACTGCTTTCATTTCCAGCTCCTCCCACTGATCATCTGACATGGTCTCTAACTTCTTGTCTTTCCCATACAATGCCTTAATCAGGCCCTGTTGGACCAACACATTCTTCACAGTGCTCTACCACAAACTGAAATTATTTTTTCTATTAAAGGGTTTCACCTTGAACTTGGTCGTCGAAGTACTCGTCATTTAAATTTTTTTTTTCTCCCTCTCCTCTGACGTCAGCACCTATCAAGATGATGTCAGCATGACATCAACGTGACATCAGCGCTCCACGGGGAGGATTCGTGCCTCAACCCGACCCGTTCTGCTTGACCTGGATCCCTAATCCACTGCACGTGCGACCCGCACATGTTCTAGCCGACCTGGATGCTAACCCGTGCCTTGACCCGGATGTGGAAAAACTACAGATCCAAAAAATTTCTTTCAATCTGATCTGATCTATCAGATCTGCACCCAATCGAAACCGTGCTCTGATACCACTTGTTGACGCGCAGCGATTTTAATCTTCTGATCAACAAAATAAATAGCAAAAGGAACATTCATAGAAAAAATGTAGACGAGAGATTTTACGTGGTTCAGCAAGATTGCCTACATCCACGGAGCGTGCACCTGGAGAAAAATTCATTAAGAAACGATTGTAGTATAAGATCTGATTAGACTCTCCCTGATCTCAAATCCCTTGTACACCCCTTCACCTAAAACCAGTGAAAAAAAATTCTTCCTAGAGAGAAAGCCCCCTCTAGCTCTCCTTGCATAAAATGACAAGTAATACACTCTTTTTCCCATGGCTTACAAACATATATATGACACCACACAACCATTGGATTTAGAGATGATCCAATGGTTGTGATAAATGCCACGATAAATAAATAAATAAAAACATATTTTTTAACAATAGGTCCTCGAATAGTCGTCGCTACTCATGAAATGAAATAAAGGTCATGAAGATGAGAGAGGACACTAGAGTTTTGGAGGTCTGAAGTACTTAAAGTGTTGAGGATCTGTCAGGTCCTTGACATGGAGAGAGATCACCCAAGATGATAAACTCGCTAGAGTAGGAAGATTTGGAGTCGATTGAAAATCTAAAACATTGTTAAAGGTTGTGAGAGAGGATCGTTCATCAATGGATGCTTTGTCAGAGAGAGATGAAAGGCTGGAAGAGAAAAGGTCTCTGCATTTTATGGCGCTTTATGCCCAAGACGCATTAAATGCTAACTAAAACATTTTTTTTTTAATAATAATAATGAAAGATGGGTATAGTTGAGTTAACCATTAATCAAACTAAAGTTTCGATTACCTATAAAATGCAAATTGAAATCGATTAACTGATTCTTAGATCAATATTCAATGACTTAGAAAATCCAATTGTTACACACATTTTAAAATTTAAAGTCGCTGCCAATAATATCTTTCTTTCATAATAATCAACATATAACTCTACAATATTCATAATTAAAATTTAAGCGTGTGTAATACAACTTTTAAATTTAAATTATTAAAATGATATATAACAGTGTGTGTGTGTGTGTATATATATATATATATATATATAAAATATGTACTACATATACATGGTTTATAATTTATTGATTATGAATGAGTCAAATCAAAACCTTCACGCGAACATATGCGAATGGGTCTCTGAAGTGACTCTCACGTTTATCAAGAGCTTCTTTTATAATTTCTCCATCCAATGGACCCACAGCCGCGCAGGAGAAGGAAATTTGGGGATCAGGCGCCCAACCTCGTCGGGCCTTCCAAGACCACGCCAGGCAGCTTCGCCTGCATTGCCGAAGTTGCTGCGAGCCTTCTTCGCTCATCATGTATATTTGTATATAAGGAGGTTATTGCTTGCCAAGATTCCAATCTATCATCAGCCGAAGAGATCCAGAGCGTTGAGATCTGAGATCGATCGATCGATCGTTCGAGCGAGATGGGATTGCTATCGATAGTAGATGTGAGAGAAGAGGTGACGCGAAGGCAGGGGGCGGAGTCGGCCTGCCCCTGCTGCGGAGGACCAGTCATGGCGGTGGACTTCAACTCCCACCTCTTCTTCTGCTTTCTCCCCATTTCCCATATGAAGCCCAAGCGCAAATTCTTCTGCACCATTTGCTCTCGCCGCCTCATCCCTTCCCGTTCCCATTGACCTTTCCTTTTGTTAGAGGCTTATTCACAGCAACAACCGGTGGCTCTTTACAAAACAGTTAGATGAAGATGGAACTGTTTAAATATTTTTCAGGATTCTTAATATATTTGTTTAGATATGTAATCGATTTAATTCAAATGTATTTCTTGTTCTTATTTTTTCATGATTAATATATTTTACATCTCTATAAATACACGCATATAGGGTGTTTAAGGTAAGGCAGCAATTCTTTAAATATTTGAGCTTTCACATGGTATCAGAGCCTAAGTGACCAACATCTGATCCCAATGGCCTCCTCCTCCCCTACTCTCGTTCCATCCCCACCCACTCCTCTTACTCCTCACTCCTTTATCACCGTCAAGTTAAGTCGTGACAACTATTTACTTTGTCGTGCCCAAATTGTTTCCTACCTTAAAGGCACTTGTCTACTTGGCTATGTTGATGGCTCACTACCGGCACCACCTACTCATATTTCCAAAAGTGACAACTCAACCCAAATCATTCCAAATCCTGCCTTCCACTCTTAACACCTTCGAGATCAACTCATCCTGAGTGTCCTTACCTCCTCCCTCACGGAAAAAATTTTATCTCATGTAGTTAAGTGCACCACCTCGCGCAAAATATGGCTTGCACTAAAACGCATGTTTTCCTCCACCTCTTATACCCGGATCACCAATATACATTTTTAGCTCGCTACTCTCAAAAAAGTCAACCTCTCAATTGCTGATTATTTCCAGCAATTTACCAACCTCACAGATACCCTTACTGTTGTTGATCAACTATTAAACAATTATGAGCTTGTTTCTTTTCTTCTTGTAGACCTTGGGCCGGATTTTGACTCTTTTGTCATATCTGTTACCACTAAAGTTGAACCTCTATCCATTGAAGACCTCATGGTCATCTCCTTGCTCATGAAAAGCGATTGGAGTAGCATCAAGCCACAATTGATCTAACTGTCGCCAATGCAAATTTCACATCCCGCAACACCACAAATCGTGGTGGTCATGGCAATTGTCGCGACTCTCCAAGCCACAATGGACGAGGCAATTATCAGAACTCACCATATCGGAACAACCGAGGCAGGGGGCGTGGTCGAAGCTCTTCATCCTCTTCCAACAACTCTCGTCATGTTTGCCAAGTTTACAACAAAATGAGTCATGTGGCGTTGGATTGTTATTACAGGTATGATGAATCGTACCAGCGGAATTTCTCTCAAGGCCAAGCACATGTATCAACTTCCCAAAATTCGACTGATGCAACTTGGTACCAGGACTCGGGTGCTACACATCATCTTGCTTCGGAACTTGCCAATTTGAATATTAAAGCTGAAGAATACTCAGGATCTGACACAATTGGTGTAGGCAATGGTAATGATCTTCCTATTCATCATATTGGAGCCTCTCAAATTTCCACTCCCTCACTTAAAATTCAACTCAATAATGTGTTACATGTTCTCCATATTTGCAAAAATCAGTTCTCTGTCCAGCGCTTCACCAAAGATACTAATACATATTTTGAATTCCGCCCATCTTATTTTCTTTTGAAGGATTGAGCTACGGGGAAGCTGCTGCTCCAAGGCCCGAGTAACCATGGACTCTATCAAATTTCAGCCACCAAAAATAAAAGTGTTCCATTCGCTTTCTTAAGTGAGCACTCCACTCTCTCCTTATGGCATGCTCATATGGGTCATCCTTCGTTTCATATTGTTCATCGCATCCTTCGTCAAATGCAAGTCTCAGTACATCGCCCCTCCATCTCTCAAAAATGCTCTGCTTTCTTGCGTTCAAAGAGTCGGCAATTACCCTTTTCCGCTTCTTTAACTCAAGTTACAGAACCTTTAGCATTGATCTATACCGATGTATGGGGCCCTGCTCCTATTTGTTCAAACACTGGCAATAAATATTATGTTTCTTTTTTGGATGCATTTAGCAAATGTTCATGGCTTTATCTCATTCCTTTAAAAAGTGATGTTAGTCGTATTTTTCTCAAATTTCAATTATATGTAGAACGATGTTTTAATACCAAAATCAAAGCTGTGCAATCTTATTGGGGTGGTGAATATCGCTCGCTTCATAAAATTTTTCAAGATCAAGGTATCGTTCATCGTATTTCTTGCCTTTATGCGCACCAACAAAATGGTTCTATTGAGCACAAACATCGCCACATAGTGGAGACAGGCCTTACCTTATTATCCCAAGCAAACGTTCCTCAACATTTTTGGGATGATGCTTTTCTCACGACCTATTACTTAATTAATCGAATGCCCACTCCCACACTTCAAAATCATAATCCATATGAGGTTCTTTTCAAATTGCCACCCAACTACACTTTTCTCAAGATATTTGGTTGCACTTGTTGGCCTAACCTCCGGACATACAATGCAAACAAATTCCAACCTCGTTCTCTCCCATGTGTCTTCCTCGGATATAGTCCTTTACACAAAGGATATAAGTGTCTCCATGTTCCCTCTCGCCGTGTTTATATCTCCCGTGATGTGCAATTTGATGAATTTAATTTCCCTTTCAAAAACAGCACAGTGTGCCACTCTCCTCCATCTCAATTCCATCATGGTCATCTTTTGAGTCTATCAGATACAAGTGTCTCGACAGCAGCAGCTCCTCAAAATCACCCCTCAATGGACCATACAAACACTCCTCACCACAGCCAGCTCCCAAGCGAAACAAATACACCCAGTCCAAAGCTCTCCATAACCCCACCTCATGCCACTGACCCAACCTCTTCTCTACACTCGAAAAATTTTAAAAAGTCCGACAATTTTTTTTTCAGAAAACCCAACCTCTTCTTTGCACTCAGACAACTCTCCTTCGTCCATCACTGATGCCCAAATATCCTCAGTACACCCAATGATCACCCGGTCCAAAAATAATATCCAAAAACCCAAACATCTTCCTAAAGACATGATATGATACCCAATCCCAAAAGCTCTCCTTCCTGAATCATCCCAACAGCCTACCAAACCTACCTGTTATACCACAGTCAGCCAAGCAATGAATGTTGAATTTGATGGATTGCTTCATAATCAAACATGGACACCGGTTCCTCCTAATTCAACTTCTAACATAATTGGCTCCAAATGGGTGTTTCGAATCAAAAGAAATGCGGATGGTACTATCGAACGCTATAAAGCGCGTCTTGTCACCAAAGGCTATCACCAACAACCAGATATTGATTTTGGTGAAACATTTAGCCCTGTTGTCAAGCCTACAACAGCATGTACTGTTCTTTCCTTAGCTATCTCAGCTGGTTGGGCTATTCATCAAATCAATATCCAAAATGCCTTCTTACATGGGAATTTATTAGAGGAAGTATATATGTCTCGGGCCCCTGGTTTTCTTCATCCGTAGTACCCAAACCATGTTTGTAAATTACAAAAAGCTTTGTATGGTCTCAAACAAGCCCCCCGGGCTTGGTTTTCTAGACTCAGCAACAAGCTTCTTGATCTTGGTTTTAAAGGTACTCAGTCTGACACTTCCTTGTTTGTTTATACATCCTCCACGGTCAGAATATTTATGCTTATATATGTGGACGATATTCTCATCACAAGCAATAAACGGTCAACTATTGATGATTTTCTATCTACTTTGCACAATGACTTTGTTGTTAAAAATCTAGGTCCTCTACATTTTTTTCTTGGTGTTGAAATGATTCAAAATTCCAAGGGCTTCATTCTATCTCAGCGTCGAAATTTCATAGATATCCTCAAACGTACCAATATGCTAGAAGCAAAACCGGTTCAAACTCCTATGGCCACAACAACAACACTCGACTTATGAAGGTGAAGCATTTTTGGACCTAACACTTTATAGAAGCACTATTGATGCTCTTCAATATCTCTGCATCACCAGACCAGATATAGCATTCATGGTTAACGAGCTCTCTTAGTTTCTTCACAAGCCCACAATCCTCCATTGACATTCAACCAAGCGCTTGCTACGCTAACTCAAGCACACCGTGGATTTTGGTCTCCAATTTCACAAGTCGCACTCCCTTTCACTATAAGCCTACTTCGATGCGGATTGGGCTGGAAGTAGGGATGATCGACACTCCATAGGTGGCTACTATGTTTTTCTTGGGGGAAATCTAATTTCTTGGAGTTGTAAGAAGCAAGCTACTATAGCCTACTCAAACACCGAAGCTGAATATAAAGCATTAGCAAATACCGCAGCTGAGATCGCGTGGTTATGTTCCCTTCTGATAGAACTTGAGATGCTTCCCTCTACAACTCCAATTCTTTGGTGTGACAATATTGGTACCATATATTTATCCTCAAATCCGATTTTTCATGCTCGAACCAAACATGTTGAGACATATTTTCATTTTGCTCGAGATATGGTTGCTCGTGGTACATTAAACATCCGCTTCATTTCTACTAGAGATCAGATCGCTAATATCTTTACCAAGCCACTATCTTCCTCTCGGTTCTCTCTTCTTCGTGACAAGCTGAACATTGCATACATCTGCACAGTTAATCTTGAGGGGGTGTGTTAGAGACTTATCCGCAACAACAACCAACGGCTCTTCACAAAGCAGTTACCTGAAGATCAGTTCAAATATTTCTCAGGATTCTTGATATGTTTGTTTAGATATGTAATCAATTTCAAGTCAAATGTTTAAATTCAAATGTATTCCTCTGTTCCTATCTTTCCATGATTCAGTTGTAACAAGAATTTATTTTACATCTCTATAAATACACGCCTATACTTGCGTTTAAGGTAAGGTGGCAATTCTCCAAATATTTGAGCTTTCACACTTTCCTTCCTTTTTCATTCTTTCTTTCTTTCTTTTACATCCAATAATCAATATGGATATCACTAAAAAATGTAATCATAATAATTATTAATTATTATGATTATAATATTGTGTTTTATTAGGAATCATATTCGAATGTGTTGATGCACCAAATCTGTTTCGTCGTGCGTAAAGGAACTATCTAATTTAATTAAAATATAATAAAATCATATTAAATTCGATATATACATCCACTATATTTTTATAATTTCTCTTGTATGGCTATGTATTAAGAAAGGAGAGGTTGATGTTTGTTGTATTTTTATTTATATATTATATATATTTATGCCTACTTGTAAAATTCAAGGATATGTTTAAAATGCCAGTAAGTTGGTTAAGACATTTTGTACAATTTTTTTTTTATAATAATCCAAGGACTCCAACCAACATCGCGCCACTTTGGACACTATGGTGCAACACCAAATTTGAGGGTAAAAGTGTCTTTCCATTGACGCACCTTGGTAATTCTCAGGGATTAACTTTTAAGAGGGAATCGAACCCATAACCTTAAGATCACCAAAGTCACAAGTCGCCCTTATCACTTGAGCCAACTTGAATGGGTATTTTTGGTATTATAATTAATAGGACTCGCAGATGAATACCAACTTTATTAGTTAAAGTTACCCTCAAATCTCAATTGAAGTGGAATTTATAGGCCCTCTTATATATAACTATAGTCCCTAATCAAGAGATAGTCTTTATATATACATGTACAATTTGGTTCAAACCTTTCATCCAAACAGTTCAGTATGATCAGTCCAAACATTTCATACAAACAATCAAGTTAAGTAGGTCCTTGCAACCATCAGTTATGCATAATTGTTTTTCATTACAAAGTTAAAATAAATAAAAAGTACAAGATGATTTGCATCAATACACCAAAATAGATGCAAATAGACAATAACATCCTTAAGAGAAGAAATGAAAAAACTTTCTTGACTTCCAAAAACATCATCAGTTCAAGTACAAAAAATGAACACCATCCTCATTACCATCCATTTCTCCCCATTTGCCATTATCAAAAACAGGGGGCTGTCACTGCTGATGATTTAAAAATGGTGCTCAACTCCTTTATATATGTTCTTATGCATGCATTTTCAATTTAGGATGAAGATTAATCTTCATTTAGCAATCACTCTTCATTTGTGAGTGATCTTCTGGTGAAGATCGCACTTATATAGGAGCATTGTTCAAGCTCTAGCGCTTAGTAAATGGTTGCTTGAAGATCAATTGGAAGACTTGAAGAGGGAAATAGTAGAATTTGTACAGCAGTGTTTGACATGCCAACAGTTTAAGGCTGAGCACCAAAGGCTAGCAGGACAGTTGCAGCCACTTTTCATTCTTGAATGGAAGTGGGACCACATATCCATGGATTTTGTTAGTAGGCTACTGCCGGCGCCGTATGGTCAGAATGCCATCTAGGTAATTATTGATAGGCAGACAAAGACAGCTCATTTTCTGCCCATTAAAGTTAGCTACCCTATGAACAGGTTAGCAGAGATTTACATACAGGATATTGTTCGAACCCATGGAGTTCCGGTATCCATAGTCTCGGACCGTGATCCACATTTTATATCACGATTTTAGAGGAGCTTGCATGAGGCATTGGGGAATCAGCTAGCATTCAGCACCACTTTCCATCCTCACATAAACGGCAAGATAGAGAGAATGATTTAGATACTTGAGGATATGTTGCGAGCGTGTGTACTGGATTTTGGGGGTAGCTGGACTCAAATTTTGCCACTAGTTGAATTTACTTATAATAACAGTTATCAGGCTAGCATCGGCATGGCACCATACGAGGCGTTATATGGTAGAAGATGTCAATCTCCTCTTTTCTGGGATGAAGTCGGTGAGAGGCGAGTTTTGGGGCTAGAAATAGAACAGCAAGCGTACGATAAAGTCTGACTTATTCGAGATAGAATCAGTGCAGCACATAGTCAGCAGAAGAGCTACATGGATACTCGCTGCCGGGAACTGGAGTTTGAAGTGGGTGATCATGTATTTCTGAAAATCGCACCATTGAAGGGAATCATGAGCTTTGGAAAGAAGGGTAAGTTGAGCCCAAGGTTCATTGGCCCATTTGAGATACTTGAGAGGATTGGGTCAGTGGCTTATCGGCTAACTCTACCACCATCTTTATTTAGGATTCACGACATGTTTCATGTCTCTTGTTAAGGAAATACGTCCCAGATCCTTCCCATATCATTAGCTATGCAAAATTGGAACTCAATGGTGATCTAGCATACGAAGAAGCTCTGGTGCGGATCCTAGATAGAAAAAAATAGGTATTGCGCAGCAAAAGAATACCGTTAGTGTAACGTCCTCAAAATTCTCACCATTTTTTTTAACAAATTACTCCAATATCTGAAAATAATGGACACCTCTATGCAGCGGGAAACATAAATCACATAACCACATACGCATATATATATATATATATACAATACCAGAATTCAGTATTCTTAACCTTATCTACATAATACATCACTCTCTCTAGTGTCAACTACGCCAAAAATACAAAACCCTATACAAAAACTTACCCTATAACCAGGGTGACCAAGTAATCTCTATCCGCGAGCCTGATCTGCTCGCCTGGCTGACTCACCTAAAAAATGTTAAAGTAATGAAGTGAGTCGACGCTCAGTAAGTGGAAATATGCTATTACTAGTGTGTGATGACTGAGTTGTAAAATTATAATAATAGTATTTAAAACTGCATAATCTAGCAAAACTGTAAAACACATGAACAGTAGCTTAAAACATTTGTAGCATCTGAACTTTCTATCATTCATACTGATATATCATACTATATACGGTAAAAGCTATAAAATCGTATATATATACATAACTGTGTTCTTTCTCTAGGACTCTATATGTCATGATTTAACCCCTCATGACAGGGTTGTGCAGTCCGTAGGCGGGACATAACCTAGTCGACCCTCCGGTAAGTCACTATACTCTACACTACTCCAGCCTGGCCAAACTACATACACTCCTAAGCTCGGGACTGGCTGCTACCTCGTAAAACCGGCCTCCTCAATCCAGCGAACTGGGGAGCTGCATACTCTCCAAGCACAGTTGACGGTACCCACACACTATCTGATATATGTGGTTGCACTCTATCTATATTAGCAACGGTACCGTGCTCTGTAAACTGTATCTATCTGTAATATTTCCACAGGGATCTCATACTATATAAGTACACATACATATAGATATCTTTATTATTCTTATCATGTTTCCAAAATAACCACAACGCTATAATTATGTACTAAATATATTGTAATATCCGAGTAAATGTAGCATCTTGATGTTATAACTATATAATTTGTATTTATAAACTGTCTATATAATCTGTCTGTATAAACTGTGTGTTATGGCATTTAGGAAAACCTGGCATTATGTAAATACTATAATATACTGAAATGAATAAAATATGTATAAATCTATCTATTAAATATCTATGGATATATGTATATATATATATATATATATATATATATATATATATATATATACTATGCGTTATGGCATTTAGGAAAACCTGGCATTCTGTAAATACTATAATATATTGAACTGAATAAAATCTGTATAAATCTATCTATTAAAAATCTATGGATATCTGTATATATATACTATATAACATGATATGCTGAAACACTGTATAAATTATACATCAGGTAAATATCTACTCAAGCCACACAAACATTAAAACTTTTATTCTATAAAAACTATATAATAAACTGGTATATATATGTATCTATGAAATCTCTGTTAACATTCTTAAAACTCCTAGCATAGCATATTTCCCTTACCTTATCTCTGAAAAGCCCCTACTAAATTCTGGCCCTATACCCGCAGGGTTCCTTACTCAACACCCAGAAAGTGACATCCCCCAAACAAACATCAGTATTTTCTTACCTACAACATTTCTTATAACAACGAGAAAGGCATAATCTGAATAAAATATCTTACCTTGGATTTGGGATGAATTCTAAACCAACTTCTCCTACGATCAGCTTCGGAAGACTTGCAGAGAACTTCGCCAGGAGCGTCGTGGTGGCTTCAGATCATTGATCCAGTGTGAAATAGGTCCAGAATCAAAGAGAGAAGGGGAGGGGGGCGTAGAGAGAGAAAAAGGAGGTTTCTTACGCCAATTTTTCATCAAAAATTCAGGTTTTCACTATTTATAGAGCTGGATTTGTCAACGAGACACATCACCTCGTCGGCAAGTCTTTTAATAATTTTGTCGACGACCTTCCTCCCTCATCGACGAATTTCAAACTATAAAAAAAACCCTTATCGGTATCTTCTCGTCGACAAGGTGTGGCTTCGTCGATGAGGTCTCCTTATGTGCTCGTTGTCAAACTCCCTGTGTTCGTCGACGAGGCCTAGTGTATTACTTCCGGGTTATTCCATCCAAAAGTGCCTCCTTCTGTTTCTGTTTCCATTTCCTTCCCTCTTTATTATTTAAATACCATTGTTCTTCGGGTCGTTACAGTTAGTGAAAGTCTTGTGGATGAATCACGCGATAGAGGAAGTTTTGTGGGAACTTGAAGATGAAATCAGATAGAAATATCCCCACTTATTCGATGAATTATAGTAGTAATGTATATGTTTAGGGTAGTAGTTTTTTTTTTTTTTGTTTAGCATAGTGTAATTGTAATACAGTGTATTGTATAGGATAGGTAATAATTTAGTTTTGGGAGAATTTTCTTTTATAATTGTAATCTTCCAAAACTACCCATGTAACCACGATATTCCTCCGCCATAAGTCAGGGCAGGTAATAAAATAAGTAGACCGTTTTACCTTTAAAGGATGATGAGTTATATGAATAGTAAATTTTGAGGACGAAATTTTATAAGAAAGGGAGAATGTAACGACCCGAAGAATAATGGTATTTAAATAATAAATAGGGAAGGAAAATGGAAACAGAAATAGAAGGAGGTAGTAGACTTTGTCGACAACGTTGCATTTTGGAATGTAATAACCCAAGAATTTTCCTAGGGCCTCATCGACAAACACAGGGGATTCATCGACGAGGGTACATGAGGACCTCGTCGACGAGAAAATACCGAGCGGCTTTTTTTTGAATTTTGAATTTTGTCGATGAGGAGATGGTATTCGTTGATGAACCTCCTTCTAGACCTTGTTGACAAGATGACGTGGCTCATCGACGAAGGCCGCAATATAAATAGCCCTAAACTTGGTTTAATTACATAAATTCAATGCAAACTCTCCCTCCTCTCTCTTTTACGATCTCTCCTCCATCTCTCTTCGATTTCAGCCCCATCAGTCACTGGATCGACGATCTGAGGCCACCACGACACTCTTGGAGAAGTTCCTTCCAAGTTTGCCGGAGCGGATCGTCGGTGGGATCGAGTTGAATTTCTTCCCAGAATCAGGGTAAGACCTTTTATTCAATTTTTGGCCTTCTGGAAGTTGCAAGAAATGATGGAGGCAAAGAAATAATGATATTCTATTCTAAAAATTGTTGTTTTCAGGGTATTGAGTAGGAAGCCTTGCGGGTGTTAGATCGATATACAATAGGGGCTTTTCAATAGTCAGGTAAGGGAAACATGTTATGCTAGGTAACCATATATGATTTCAGTACAAATTATATGCTTGAATTAACTTATGATTCAAACTATATATACAGTTTTCAAAGCCTGGTATTATTAGTATCTATTGGTGTGGCATAATTATTCATATAATAGTACTGTACTAATATGTATTATGAACACTATGTTTATAGTTTATTAACGGTAATACCAAGGAAATATTCATTCTCAGTGGTTCCAAAATATTATGTTTAACAGTACCATAATGCCCTGAAATTTAGTTATTCAGACAGTAGTTCATATATATATATATATATATATATATATATATATTAAATCAGAATATCATATAGTTTATTTAGATTTTTAGATACACTTACAGGGTTACGGTTATTTTAGAAACCATAATAAAAGCAGTATATTACAGATATCAGTTACCTATATAGTATCAGACCTTGATGGATCAGACAACAGAGCATGGTACCATAGCTACATATATTTAGTTCAGAGTGCAACCACTTTACTCAGATAGTAAGTGGTATAAGGTCGATCGTGCCCACGTCGGGACAGGCTCTTCATCAAATATGGATTGAGGGGGTCGATCAGACTATCGGAGTTTAGTTGACTTACCCTGGTAGGCCAACCAGGATTGATCCCGCCTTCGGGTCGCAGAACCCTGTCATGAGGGGTTAAATCATGACATACAACCATCCAGGGAAATTTTCTCAAATATTATAAGTATAAGTAGATTTCCAGAAATAGTAGTAGTATTATGAAAAGTAAATTTATATAGTTTTAATCTATGTTATTTATACCAGCATTTATAATTTCAGTTATCCATGATATATATATTTTTAAATCAAATTATTTATATAGAAATATAACTCAATAGCCACACACTAGTAATAACATGTTTCTTCTTACTGGGCATCGTCTCACCCCAGTATTGAATTATTTTTCAGGTGAACCAGCTAGGCGAGCAGATCAGGCTCGCAGGTAGAGGGGCTGTTAGTCTGCCCTTTTAAGGGTGAGTAGTATTATTGGGTAGTATTTTTGTATGCACTAACTTCAGTAGGGAGTAGTTTTGAGGAGAACAGTGATATATGTATAATTTATGGGATATTTAGATGCTCTGGTATTGTAATTTATGTGGTTATGTTGATGCATGTGGTTTTTCACTATTTAGGTTAATGTTTGATATTAAAACAGGGGAAAATATTTTATTTTTATTAGCAGGACGTTACAAAGGCGGCTACTGCTCTAGCAACGTCTCGATCCCATATCATTTTCTTCAAAATACGGCGCAAGTTAAGGGTAAGAGGAGAGGGTGGTTTGCATGGCCTGACGATACGGAGTGGCATCAACTAGTCAAACATGTCCACCGGAGGCCCCGCGGCAGCATCCGAAAACATGGTCGGCCTAATCATATGGAACAGCACCAGATGAGCGAGCATGTCCTATGTAAGCCCTAGGATAACATTTGAGGACTGCTCTCTAATGGGTGGCGCAGCAAAACGTGTCGAGGGCAAATGCACGTCCTCAAGAGTCATCTTTGGTGCTCTCGTCTCCTTTGAAATTTGTTCGTGCTTGCTCAGAGCCACTCGACCCCTGGAAGAAGACTCTCCCCTTGGCAGGTCCTGGACCCTATGCCGCTTAGCGGCGCATTGTGGTGAGTGGCTGTGCTTTGAGGCAACCCAAGGCTCCATTCGCGGCGGCATTGGTGAGGAAAGACGAAACCCTAAGTGCGCAGGGATGGGGCGTCGCACAAGGTGGGGCACAAACACCAACATCCATCAAAAAGATTTAGTCATTCGGTGCATTATGGATAGTAATCTGCAACATTGCTTACATAAAGTATGAAATTTAATATTCGTTTAACTTTCACTCATCCTTTCAAAAATATTTTAACATTCATCTTATCATAATTATCTTTGTATATAGTTTTATTTTGGGAAAATTTTAACTAAATTTCGGCGGCATGCCCTAAACAAGCCCTCAAATACATGCTCTGCAATTATGCTCTGCAATTATTTCTATACAATGTAAACAAGGAGACAAGAATGTTGGTGTTTGTGTCCAATGCATACCTAAACAATTTTGAGTTGTGAATATATGTTGTAACATATAAAAATTTTTGCTTTCTTCCATAAAAAAAAAAATTGAAAAAGCTAAGCCAGCATGTCTCACTTCTTTAAAGAGTTCAAAAATTCAACATGTAATTTGTTAGCCCATCAACCATTACAAAAAATCATGAACTTATAAGAGCAGCTTACCTATCTTCGCCTAAAGTAGAGTTTTCACTTCCAAAAACAAGCCCAACAACCCCATGCACAATAATCAGTAACTTGATCACATATTAATGCAACATATAAAGCATAAAGTCATAAAAGAAAACTTAATTTGACTCTGTTTTCATCTTTAAAGAGCTGAAACAAAGAAGAAAATAAGAGTCGGGAGTTTTTTTTCTCGTTCACTTCAAGGAAGTCATAAATTGAATTTATAAAATGAACACTTAAAATTACAAGCAAAGATTTTGAGTAGAAGCTTAATTACTATTTTATATTCTAGGACATTCTAAAATAGAAACCCAAATGAAGAACTATCTAATATAGCGTGCACCTTTTTTTTTCCAGGCTAATTGCATAGTAAAAGAGAAATGAAAAGGGACATATCATATAATAGTATCATATAATATAAGATAACACCAATAAAACCGCAGGTTATTTTTGTGCAAGCAATGCCACCATTGCAAGTTCATCTAGTTACACCAACACCAAAAGCACTTTCATCCAAACACAATGGAAACCTAATCTTCATTGAGTTTAGGCTTGAACACCGCATCCTAGATAAGGAAGCCTTGCCCCAAGCCTTCTAACTTTATAACCATATATGCTTTATATGTAGAGCTACATAAGCAGCATGAACATTATGGATTTTTTTTTTGGTCATTTTTCTGTGTGAACCAATCCCAATATCATTGTCCAAATGGAATAGCAGTTCTGAAACACACAAAACCAAAGATTCAGCATGGCTCAGTATATCAAACCAGCACAAACAAGCACTCCCCCCATAGCAAAGTGATATAAGCCTTATCAGTCACCAGATGGGAAATATGTTTTACCTTACCATTCATACCTTCAACCATGCACATCACAAAACAACATTGACCACAGTAGAAACAACTACCCAAGTCAGAACAAGTTCATGAACATAGAGCTAGGAGCCAAGCATTCCACATATGATGCTTCAATGCAACTAATATACTTCTGATTTCTAAGTACAAAACTATTAATAAGCACCTTACACAAAATAATTAAAGCATGCACACAAGCACACAAAAGCAGATAAAACAATCCAGACCCACTTTGAGGTTAATAACCTTAAATGCAGCATCTAGTTGCTGAAAAAATTTAGAATAACACAAAAATAAAAATTTTGAATTTCAACACACTATTATCTCAAATGAACTATTCAAATCAGTTAGAGTACTTTTTTTCCTATTTTGAAAAACCCAAAAAGCGTAAAACGCTCATTAAGAATCTGTTTTTTGTGCTTCTCGAGCCTGTGGAGCATAGAAGAAAGGAGAGGAATGAGGCAGAAGAGGAATCAGAACCTTATGGGAATCGTTGGGCCATGAAATCGACGACAAGAGGCTGCGATAGTGACAGAGATGGGCAAGGGGCTCTGCAAACGGCGATGGACGAGGGGCTACAACGGTCTGCGAACGACAATGGGCAAGGGGCTACGACGAATGGCGGCGGTGAGGGGTTGGGGCTGCGACAGAGAGAGGAGTATCGGGAGGGGAGGAGGGAAACAAATTAGGGAAAGGAAGGAGGGAAAGAAGGAGGATCGAGAGGGGAGGAGGGAAATAGATAAGTAAAGGAGGGAAATGAGGGAATTTGAGGAAAACCCAAGCGGCATGGGTACAAATATTTATGCGTATTAGTGATGAATTTAAACCGTCACTAATACCTCCCAAACCGTCACTAATATATTTAACTAAATTATTTTTATATTTTTTTAAATAAAGAGTCTATTAGTGACGAATCTAAACCGTCACTAATACCATATTATTAGCGACGAATCTTCCCGAACCGTCACTAATATTGTTAACTAAATTATTTTAAAATTTTTTAAATAAAATGACTATTAGTGACAAATCTAAATCGTCACTAATACCTTGTTATTAGTGACGAATTTTCTCAAATCGTCACTACTATTGTTTACAAAATTATTTTTAAATTTTTTAAATAAAAATACTATTAGCGATGACTCTAAACCGTCACTAATAACCCGTCACCAATACATGTTATTAGTGACGATTTTGAAAATTTGTTACTAATAGTGTTAATTATATTATTTTTGTATATTAATACAATAATAGTAGTGACGGCTACCTAATAGTCCCTAATAACAACTTTTAGTGACGGATTTCATTCATCACAAATACCCATAGAATCGTCGCTAATATTTTTCCTGATATAATTTATGCGTGAAAAATAGTTTCCCACGATAGTTTGAGCAGGAAAATCGGTTTGTAGTGACAAAGTTATTAGTGACGATTCTTAAAAATAGTCACTAATACCCACTTTTAGTGATGAAATTGAATCCGTCACTAAAAACTAGTTTTTTTTTTTGTAGTGACAATGTCTTGGGGAATACCCAATTTGTCATGATATGCTTAGAAAAATAGTTGTGTTGTTTACCCTACGAAACAATACTAAGGTGTAGGCAATGAAGTATCATAAACCTATTTATAACAATGAGTATAGACCCTATGTCTTCAACTCTAGGTAGGCTATAGACGAAGTGTGAGGGCAAAGCTGCAAGAGGCGAGGTGCGAGAGTATGAGTTGCTATAGTTGTGACTAAAGACTGGTAGTGTAACGCCCTGAACCCGAAACTAGGGTCCAGAGTGTTATTTAAATAAATCTTTCATACCATATAAAAAACAGCAGAAGATCTCCATAACAATTACCAGAGTACTAAAAATTAACTTTTATTACAATAAAAATCTCAATACAATAATAAGATTCTGAGGTCATCAAAAACATAAATAAAATACTTAACAATTCTAAACTAGACCTTCAATCCCACTCATGCTTCTACTGCGCACTCTGATTACTGTCATGCTCCTCATGGTATCTGAAAAATGTTAGATATGGATAGGGCGAGACACCTCTCAGTAAGGATGGAATAAATTATTATCAGTGTGTGGCAAATGATTTTCTGTGTATCACACACACACACACATATATATATATGACATACAATACTTGTATCATATAAATAACTTTCTATACTGTGGTTCATGTTTACATATTAAACCATTAAAACTGTAAGGACTCAAACCTGAGTGGGTTCCTACATATAAATTTTTCAGCAGACGCATATAAATCTAAATTATTTTTATTACCGGGGTACTAATTAGTTTTATTACAAATATTATTAACTATTAAAATGAAAGTTTTTAAAATTCTAAAATACATAAACATATTCTAAATTGTATTATTCTAAATTTTTATTCTACTCTACTCTTTCTACTCCTGCTCATGTACTTACTACGTCAGATTTCTAGTATACTCTTCAAAATCATCTAAAATGTAAAGTAACGATTGGAGTGAGACAACACTCAGTAAGTAAATAGAATTATTATTAGTGTGTGGCCAAAATGAGCTTTCATAATATTATACTTTCGTAAAATAATATTTAATACTATAACTTCAAAACTGCTTTTAAAATAAATATGAATTTAAAATTTTCTACATAAAACTTTTACCATCAACTACAGTTGTAAAATTTTATAACCATATACTGTAATTGTTAAATTAAACTTTTAACTTTAAAACTGTAACTATAATATTTAATTATATACCTATATACTTTTCCTTACACATTTCCTTTAAATCATCATTTAGGCACAAAAATGATCATGTTCACGTAAACATATACTTTTCCTTCAAATCATTAATAACTCTATACACGTAATTAAATATGTATGTACATATACTCTAAAAATCACCCTTAGGTCTGTTAGTTGTAAGTTATGTTTCTGTTAGCCGCAAGTCATATTTACCCCCATGACTAGGTTGTGTGGTCCGAAGACTGGACTTAGCTGGCTGGCCGGCCAAACTAAATCAACATACATAATCATTAAATGAGATTTTCCTTATTAAGTCCTGATCTGAAACCAAGTGTGCACTCAAGAGAAATCAATTAACATACATAATCACTCTGTAAACAATATAAGTGCACTCTGATCCGTTTAAATTTTAAGTTACGGTACCAAGCATTCGTAATTTCTGTATCGTATGAGTCATAAGGGGTTTTGAAAACATCTTATTGTATAATTTATACAATTAAAATAATATCACGAAAATCTTATTTTTACTCATATTTTCGTGAAATACGCAACGTAAAAATAAACTCATGTCATCTTTACTCATCTTTTCATAAATATATAACATGTAAATAAACTCATGCCACACGATTTTCATGTTAAAAATATTTTCTTCAATAGAAATTAATGTTGTAAAATACCCGAGGGGTTTAGAACATTTAACTCAAAAATAAATGCAAGTATATTAAAGATAAAACTAGTATAATTAAATATATGTAAAAATAAACTCACGAGAATTTTATGAAACTAACTAACATAATCAAAATTTACTTACAAATAAATTCGGGTATAAATTTTAAATAAAAATCTAACATAATCAAATTTACTTACCTCTTACTTAACCTTGTGATACGGTCACAATGACTATCTCTAAAAATGAGATTGAAAAGAGTGGGTGAGTGAGAATTTTAATTATAATAAAAATTCTCCCTCCACCACTAATTCTTTCACTCACTAATCCTTCTCTTCTCTTGAAATTTTTTTGTGAAAAATGAAGGTTGAGAGCTTTCTATTTATAGGAAAATTGTATTTTCAAAAGTGTGGGGAGAGGAGTAAAATTTTAATTTTAATATTTTCAAATTATTGGTAGAGGATGGGATGGGATGTGGGATGTGGGATGTAGTGAGATGTGGGGTGATGTGTTTTGCAATTGGGTTGCCACACTCCTCTTCTTCTTCTTCTTTTTCTTCCTTTTTATTATTATTATTATCTTTAATTATATATATTTATTATGCATATTATTTGGGAAGAAAGTGTGAACGGTAGAATGAGTAGAGTAAGAGTCACTATTAATTAGACTTTTATTATTTATTACAAAGGAAGAAGCAAGTTCAAGTCCAAAACTCTTATGGGCCCCACACGGTCTTGTGTGCCCAGCACAGTTTCGAGACCCATGTGGGCCCCCACACAACTCCAATATGTCTTACACGCTTTTGTGGCCCCACATAACTTCGGGACTCATATGGGCCCCACGTGGTCTTGTGAGCCCCATATAGCTTCGAAACTCATGTGGGTCCCACATGCGCTGGATGTGGGAATGATCACCTATATTGCGAGATTTATGAAGTGTATACAAGGACACTGATGTAGAAAGGAATTGGTTTATATATGTCCTATGGTTCAACCCTCAGACAAGCACACGCACTCAAAACACACTTCAATTTGTAACTCTTTATACGTACATATAGATTACGTTAAGACTTTCAATGCATGAAGATTGCAATTGATATGCTGAAGTAAGTTCGAGTCCGAGTCTCGTGTGGGCCCCACCCGGTCATGTGGGCCCTGCATAGGGTACCTATTTTATTATTATTATTATTATTATTTTATCATATATTTATACAAATTATGTCAATCAAAATATTATTTCATTTATATGTACTTATTTACGTGTACAAAGAGTGTCTACCCTGTTTATCTTATGAAATTTCATTTTGACCAAGTCAACCTCTAGGGAGCGACTAAACCGCAATGGTCTCTAAGCACTCGCTAAGATAAGGTCTTTCTTAAGCATCAAACATGGAATCAAGGATCCTAACAGAGAAACACATTCGCATTGATATTAACTTAATGATTATTATTATTATTATTATTATTATTATTATTATTATTATTATTATGCTTTAATCGTATATACATTTTTGGGGTCATTACAAAAACTATCTTCTCAATTTCCTGGGTCTTGTTTACATGTAAAGCATTATATCATTCGGTGACCACATCTGGTGCATATCCAGGCACTCACTGACATTAGGGCGCCTTCTACTCCCTACCCCAATTCAGTAAGCCCTCAGACTACTCTAAGGATCAAGGCGTTATGTATCATCTTCCCCCTTTGCCTAGATACCACCAAACAGATACCCCAGATATGCAACTTCATAATACCATGATACCATATTCATAAACATATTTCACATTACTCTCAACAATATCTCAACAGATTTAATTTATACAAAAACTTGAAATAATCTCATGCCACACATTTAAATAATAACATCATACTTTAATAATACTCAGAAAATCATATACCTCATAATATAATCATATATTCAAATTTAAAACCAACATATACTCAGATTAAAAATCAACATAATATCCATATAATTATATTCTTTGATTTCATCAATTCATAGTAAATATAATATTCCAAAAAGCAAATTCCATATGCCAAAATATTTATAAAAACGTATATATAATTCCTACAATCTCATATTACAATTTAATTGGTTAAATTATAAAATTTCTAACATAATTTATTCCCCTTACCTCACCCCAAGAGTGGTGCCTACGACACTCCTACGATAAATCCACTCTCATTAAAATGTCAGTGGTCGAGATAGGAACCTAGTGGTATTTTCCGTTCTTCAATCGGTCCACGTTTGCTAAGAAAATTGAAGAGAGAGGAAGAGATGGATGTGAGAGAGAGAGAGAGAGAGAGAGAGAGAGAGAGAGAGAGAGAGAGAGAGAGAGAGAGAGAGAGAGAGAGAGAGAATGGAGAGATGGGGGGTCTCTGCATTCTTTTAAAAAAATTGAATCCTTAAGGATTTCTTAGGTTACTACTTATATATATATATATATATATATATAATATTATTTAATTAATAATTATTATTTAATTTTAATTTAATTTATTTATTTATTTATTTACTTTATTTTATTTTATTTTTTTACACTTTCATGCATATTAATTTTTTGGGGCGTTACAGGTAGCCTACATTATCTATAATGAGTTGCTACAGTTGTGACTAGAGACTAGTAGCTTATATTATCTATAAGAGGCAAGAGCCAAAAGGAGAGAGATAAAGTTAGGGTTTGGGTTCCAAGTCTTTCAAGCATTCAAATTAGGGAAGTTGGGAAGGTGTTAAAGAGATTTATCCTAGGTGTACTGTATAATGTATATACTAAATTACTAATACTATATATTTTAATATTTTATATAATTTATATACTAAATTGGTTAATTTAGTAACCAAAATTATAAAATTTTCATACCAAATTGAAATCAAAATAACTAAAATTCCTACAATTCTTTACCAAATTGATCGACCAAAAATTGGTAACCAAACCGAATTAACTAAATCTGCCAGTTACAACCAATTAATTTAGTAAATGTCAAATATTGCTAAGCCCTACCTGTGGGTGAGACCAATATGTAAGAATGGGATATTTGTAGTGTTGAAAGGGTGAAACTATTTTTTAACGTAAAATTTTAACGTAAAAAGCAAGGAGAAGGAAAGGGAGATGAACAAACACATATTAGAGGAGGGAGAAATAAGTTGGAGAAGAAATAGAGAGAGAGAGAGAGAGAGAGAGAGAGAGAGAGAGAGAGAGTAGTGACCCAGAGAATTATAGTATTTAAATAATAGTGGAAAAAAGAATTAAAGAATGTAGTTAAGCAGGGCCTCGTCGATGAACTTCCTGTGTTCATCGACGAGAACACATGAGGGGCTCGTCGATGGGGACATATCTCGTCGACGAGAAGATACCGAGAGGAGGTGTAACACAGTTCTGAATTTTATCAACGAATTCTCTTCTTGACCTCATCGACGAAGTGACGTGGCTCGTCGACGAATGTCAGTGTATAGATAGGCCTAAAATTCTTTTTTGGCCGAAAACTCACGCACAACATATTAATTTTTTGGGGCGTTACAGGTAGCCTACATTATCTATAATGAGTTGCTACAGTTGTGACTAGAGACTAGTAGCTTACATTATCTATAAGAGGCAAGAGCCAAAAGGAGAGAGATAAACTTAGGGTTTGGGTTTCAAGTCTTTCAAGCATTCAAATGAGGGAAGTTGGGAAGGTGTTCAAGAGATTTATCATAGGTGTACTGTATAATGTATATACTAAATTACTAATACTAGATATTTTAATATTTTATATAATTTATATACTAAATTGGTTAATTTAGTAACCAAAATTATAAAATTTTCATACCAAATTGAAATCAAAATAACTAAAATTCCTACAATTCTTTACCAAATGGATCGACCAAAAATTGGTAACCAAACCAAATTAACTAAATTGGCTAATTACAACCAATTAATTTAGTAAATGTTGAATATTGCTAAGCCCTACCTGTGGGTGAGACCAATATATAAGAATGAGATATTTGTAGTGTTGAAAGGGTGAAACTATTTTTTAATGTAAAATTTTAATGTAAAAATCATAGAAATTGTAAAAAGCATGGAGAAGGAAAGGGAGATGAACAAACACATATTAGAGGAGGGAGAAATAAGTTGGAGAAGAAATAAATGAGAGAGTGAGAGAGAGAGTAGTGACCCAGAGAATTATAGTATTTAAATAATAGTGGGAAAAATAATTAAAGAAGGTAGTTAAGCAGGGCCTCGTCGATGAACACAGGAAGTTTGTTGATGAGAACACATGAGGGGCTCGTCAATGGGGACATATCTCGTCGGTGAGAAGATACCGAGAGGAGGTGTAACACAGCTCTGAATTTCATTGATGAAGGGGAGTACTCGTCGACGAATTCTCTTCTTGACCTCGTCGACGAAGTGACGTGGCTCGTCCACGAAGGCCATTCTCTAGATAGGCCTAAATTCATTTTTGGCCGAAAGCTCACTCACAACATATTAATTTTTTGGGTTACATTATCTATAATGAGTTGCTACAGTTGTGACTAGAGACTAGTAGCTTACATTATCTATAAGAGGCAAGAGCCAAAAGGAGAGAGATAAAGTTAGGGTTTGGGTTTCAAGTCTTTCAAGCATTCAAATGAGGGAAGTTGGGAAGGTGTTCAAGAGATTTATCATAGGTGTACTGTATAATGTATATACTAAATTACTAATACTAGATATTTTAATATTTTATTGGTTAATTTAGTAACCAAAATTATAAAATTTTCATACCAAATTGAAATCAAAATAACTAAAATTCCTACAATTCTTTACCAAATTGATCGACCAAAAATTGGTAACCAAACCGAATTAACTAAATCGGCCAATTACAACCAATTAATTTAGTAAATGTCGAATATTGCTAAGCCCTACCTGTGGGTGAGACCAATATGTAAGAATGGGATATTTGTAGTGTTGAAAGGGCGAAACTATTTTTTAATGCAAAATTTTAATGTAAAACCATAGAAATTGTAAAAAGCAGGGAGAAGGAAAGGGAGATGAACAAACACATATTAGAGGAGGGAGAAATAAGTTGGAGAAGAAATAGAGAGTGAGAGAGAGAGAGTAGTGACCTAAAGAATTATAGTATTTAAATAATAGAGCAAAAAAGAATTAAAGAAGGTGGTTAAGCAGGGCCTCGTTGACGAACACAAGAAGTTCATCAATGAGAACACATAAGGGGCTCGTTGATGGGGACATATCTCGTCGACGAGAAGATACCGAGAGGAGGCGTAACACAGCTCTGAATTTCGTCGAAGAAGGGGAGTACTCATCGACGAATTCTTTTCTTGACCTCGTCGATGAAGGCCAGTGTATAGATAAGCCTAAACTTCATTTTTGGCCACCAAAAACTCACGCACAACTTCCTTTTTCTCTTTCCTATTAGGTTTCCCATCCTTCTCTCTAGATTTCTGGGTTCGTTCTTTGCCGGATCAACGATGCGAAGCCACCACGACACTCCTGGTGAAGTTCTCTACAAATCTTCTAGAATGGATCGTTGGTGGGGCTAGTTTGGATCTCATTCCAAATTCAGGGTAAGGCTTTTATTCAGTATTTGGCCTTCCCTATAGTTGTAGAAAATGTAGTACACGTAGAAATACTGAATTTCTGTTCTGGGAAATGTTGATTTCAGGGTGTTGAACAGGGAACCCTGCGAGCGCAGGACTGATATTTTTAAGGGCTCTTCAGGAATCAGGTAAGGGGATAAACTAAGCTAATTGTTTTTATGAAAATATATGAATAATCTTACAGGATTTTTAGGAATATATATATATATATATATATATATATATGCATTATGTTGGGAAATATTGCTGTAAATGATGATAGGTTTTAAATACACATAATACCTGTTCTGTGTGGCATGAGTAGAATTTATTATGAAATACTTTTTTTCTAGGAAAATGCTAAATGATACAGAGTGTTATAATGATAAACCAACGTACGGGCCGAGAGTTTTATATGATATACCGACGTACGGGCCGAGGATGTTCTCACATGATATGTCGGTGTACGGGCTGAGCTTTTTTACATGATATGCTTGCGTACGGGCCGAGCCTTCTATTGATATGTGATACGGCGTATGGATCGTGATTGATAAAATACGAAATGCCGGTGTACAGGCCGATGATTTTCACGTTATATATGAGATGTGATATGATGATAGTAAATTGACAATTATTATTATGGGATAGCAATTTATCATAATTTGAAATATGTTATATGTTATCAGAATCTGGTTGGCTTGGTTTAGGCTTGCATTTGCATGGTACCGTAGTTATGTGTTCATGATGATCATGATATTGTGTTATCTCTTTCGTATGGGGCAGCGTGAGGATGGATAGTTGATGTGGTTCATTAAAGTGTTGGCGCCCCTGGTGTACGGACCAGGTCTGGCAGACCCATCATACTTACAGACATTTACTTTGACTTGGCAGTAGTCGGCCAGCCATTATCAGGTCCCACCTTCGGGCCACACAACCTAGTCATATGGGGGTAAGACATGACACCAGCCAACTAACCTTCCAAGGTGGTTTTTGTATTATTATTATATGAGATTAATTATGCTTATGGAAATCCAGTATGTTCTGTCATGCTATAATTATACATGTTTTTCCCAAAAATGATATAGACAGTTTTACTAAATATGTTTATGTATGCTTTTATGTATAATACGGAAATACTCATGTTGCCACACACTGGTATTAGTTTATTTCCTTTACTGAGAGGTGTCTCACCCCAAATTATATGAACATTTTAGGAGCCCCAGATAGGAGAGCAGATAAAGCTCAACGGTGCTAGAGTTCGTTATTTCTACCCTAATTGAAGGTAAGTATTTGCTAGGGTCAGATGGACTTTGGGCAACGACCCTAGGACCGGTTTTTGACTATTTTGGGTTGTGTATGATGAATTTAGTAACTCTAGTATTGTGTTGAATGGTATTATGAGACGTATATAATTTTATGTTTCCTACTGCTTAGGCTTCCGTATTGTATCTCTGATGTATCCCTAGTACCCACAAGTTCAGATTGATTATGATCTGTTAGGTTTATTATATTGGTTTTGCTATTAAGGAAGGAAAAAAAAATAATATGGTAAAATAAGAAGGTCATTACAGTTTGGTATCAGAGCCTAGGTTGCTAGGTTCTGTAGACTTTAGAGTGTAGCGAAAACGATACCAAAGTATAGGAAAAGGATTTGAGGATTTTTTTCTACAGCCTGGAGGCAGGACTTTCATGGTGGTTTCTATGTTTTTCCTGGTGTGACTATTTCAAGAAAACCATAGTAAACTGTTGTCGGGTTGTGTTCCTATAATATAGGACTAGAGTTAGGAATGAGTTGAGGAAGTTAAGATAGGGACCTATGTTAAGTGTGTAAGGTATAAGTATAGGGTTCCTAAGTTACGTTTATTATTTTTCAGGATGGACCCAGGAGGAGGTAGTTCCTATGCGAGTAGTAGTGATGGAGCAAGGCCTTCGAGTGCAGCTGGGACCGATTCTGACGTAGTACTACGCAGCGTGGCTTAGCAGGTTATGGCTGAGATCGCTAGGAGCTCCAGAGAGCAGGGAGGTCCATCTACAGACCATAGGTGCACTATAGACAAGTTTACTAAGATGAATCCTCCAGTGTTTTCAGGAGGGGTTAATCCTGCAGCTGCCGAGAATTTGATGCAAGAGATTGAGAAAGTCTTGGCGGTGCTACAGTGTATGGAGGAACAGAAGGTCCACTTTGCCACCTATAAACTGACAGGAGAGGCTGAGAGGTGGTGGACTACTGTGAGACTTTTGGAGCAGCAAAGGACGACACTGATAGCCATGACGTATGACCGATTTAAAGAACTATTCTTTGACAGGTATTTTCCAACTACTGTCAAGGAAGTTAAAGTGGAAGAGTTCCTGAGTCTGAAGCAGGAACAGTTGTCGGTCCAGCAATATGCGGTTCGGTTTATAGAGCTTTCTCACTTCGCTCCGTATATTGTTCCTAATGAGATAAAGAAAGAAAGGCAGTTTGAAAGAGGTTTGAGGCGAAGCATATTCAAGCAAGTGGTAGTGCTAAAAATCCAGGATTTTGCTGAGATAGTCGACAGAGCAGCCTTGGCAGAGGTTGGTGAGCATATGGTGCAAAGGATCGGGGACAGAAGAAGAGATATGCATCTTCTAGTTACTAGCAGGGTCCTAGACAGGGTCAGTGGAGAAGAGGAAATTATGGTAGAGGACAGAGGCAGGAGACTTGGGATCGTGAGGTTCAGACAGTGTAGAGTCTTTCTTTCTGTCAGGCTTGTGAGAGAAGACACTGGGGAGAGTGTCGAGTATGGAGAGTTGTATGCTATCGCTGCGGTAGACAGGGACATCGGGTGCGAGATTGCCTTACACCATCAGATTCTACTCTGGCTCCCTGACCATATTGGGGAGGTTATCAAGCGCCACATGGACGCCAACAAAGGAATATGGCTCCAGTCAGAGTTTTTTCTTTGACATCAGGTGATGCTAATACAGTCGGCGACATGGTGATAGGTATGGTTAGCATGCTTTCCTTTAAAGTTATTGTATTATTTGATTCAGGAGCCACACATTCGTTTGTGTCTCTAGAGTGCACTAGATTATGTGGGGAAAAAACACAGTTGTTTGACACTAAATTGTTGATATATACACCGACTAGGTTATTAGTGAGGTGTAGTAGGGTGCTTTGGGGTTGTTTAGTTGATATCTAGGGGAAAATCTTGTCTGTCGATTTAATAATGCTAGATATGCATGGGTTCGATGTAATATTTGGTATGGATTGGCTAGCATTTAATTTTTCCAGCATAAATAGCCATACACAAGAAGTGATATTCAGACCTCCAGGAAAAGCGAAATTCAGATTTGTAGGATTGCGGGTGCAATCCCTGCCTCAATTAGTTTCAGCTATTCAGGTGAGGAGACTACTACTAAATGGTTGTCAGGGATTTGTGGCTTTTGTGAAGGAAATGTCAGAGAATGAATTGAAACTCGCTAGTACACCAGTGGTAAAGGAGTTTACAGATGTATTTCCAAATGAATTATCGGGTTTGCCACCTGATCGTGAGGTAGATTTTTCTATTAATCTGCTTTCAGGTACAGCGCTGATTTCTAAAGTACCTTAACAAATGAAGCCAGCAGAGTTGGCAGAATTGAAGAATCAATTGCAAGATTTGCTTGATAGGGGTTTCATACGACCTAGTGTATTTTCGTGGCGAGCTCCAGTATTATTTGTGAAGAAAAAGGACGAGTTTATGAGGATGTGTATAGATTATAGGGAGATTAACAAAGTGACAATCAAGAACAAGTATCCTCTACCTCGTATAGATGATTTGTTTGACCAGCTCTAGGGTACACGAGTGTATTCTAAGATTGACCTCAGATCAGACTATCATCAGGTGAAAGTGAAAGCAAAGAATGTATCGAAGATAGCTTTCAAGACTAGATACGGGCATTATGAATTCCTCGTTTTGTCCTTTGGTCTAAAGAATGCTCATGCGGTATTTATGGACTTGATGAATAAAGTCTTCCACCAATATTTAGACCAATTTGTTATTATTTTTATTAATGATGTACTGGTCTATTCGAGAAGCTACGAGGAACATAAGACGCATCTGAGGCAGATTCTATAGACGTTTCAGGAAAAGAAGTTATATGCCAAGTATAGTAAATGTGACTTCTGGCTTGAGAAGGTTGTGTTTTTGGGGCATGTCATCTCAGGGGATGGAATTTTTGTGCATTCTAGTAAGATTAAGGCAGTAGTGAATTGGGCTAGACCGAGGAACGTCCAAGAGATTAGGAGTTTCTTAGGGTTAGCTAGGTATTACCGTTGTTTTGTTAAGGGGTTCTCAGCTTATCAGTGCCTCTGACACAACTGACTAGGAAGAATGTCAGATTTGAGTGGGACGACAATTGTGAGCGGAGTTTTTAGGAATTGAAGCAAATACTTGTCATGGCACCAATATTGATCATCCTGTCAGGAGATGAGGGTTATGTTATCTATAGTGATGTGTCCTTGAAGGGACTCGATTGTGTACTGATGCAACATGGCAGGGTGGTAGCGTATGCTTCCAGGAAATTGAAAGAGTATGAAAAGAACTACCCTGCCCATGATCTTGAATTGGCTGCAGTAGTACATGCATTGAAAGTTTGGAGGCATTACCTGTATGGTAAATGGTGCGAAATCTTCTCCGGCCACAAAAGTTTAAAGTACTTTTTCACTCAGAATGAACTGAATATGAGGCAGAGATGGTGGTTGGAGCTTATTAAAGATTTTGACTGCACTATTAGTTACCACCTAGGAAAAGCAAACGTGGTGGCTAATACTTTGAGCAGGAAGTCTGTAGGATCAACGTTGGCAGCTATGGAGATCCAGCATCCGATCATGTTGGATCTGGAGAGACTCGGCATAGAGTTGGTTGAGAGTGGTTCTTAGGCTCGTATTGCTAGTTTAGTGGTGCAGCCTACTCTATAGGAAAGGATTAAAGCTGCTCGGAAAGATGATTCGGAATTAGAAGAGGTATTAGTCAGAGTGCAGAATGGTCAGGGGGAGGAATTCTGTATTGCAAATGATAGAACTTTGCGGTTCCGTTCCAGATTATGTGTTCCTGCCGATGCTGACATTAGGAAGACCATCTTAGAGGAGGCTCACAGATATTTATACACAGTTTATCCCGACAATACGAAGATGTATAGAAATCTGCGAGAGTCTTATTGGTGGAGTGGTATGAAAAAAGAAATTGTTGAGTATGTAGCCCAGTGTCTGACGTGTCAGCAGATAAAAGCTGAGCACCAGAGACCGGCGGGCCAGTTGAAGCCACTTTTTATCCTAGAGTGGAAATGGGATCACATATCTATGGACTTTATTTTAGGGCTGCCGTCAGCGTTGCATGGCTAGAACGCAATTTAGGTGATTGTGGATCATTTGACCAAGACTGCCAATTTCCTTCCCATCAAGATCAGTTACTCCATGGATAGACTAGAAGAGATATATATTTAGGAGATAGTGCATTCTCACGGTGTGTCAGTGTCTATAGTGTCAGACAAGGACTCACATTTCACGTCACGATTTTGGAGGATCTTATAGGAGGCTCTAGGGTCTCAGTTGTCTTTTAGCACTGCATTCCATCCTCAGTCAGATGGGTAGACTGAGAGGATGATTCAGATATTAGAAGATATGTTTCGAGCTTACGTGCTAGGTTTTGGGGGCAATTGGACCCAATTTATGCTGTTGGTAGAATTTGCATATAATAACAGTTATCATACCAGCATTAGCATGAGACCGTTTGAAGCATTGTATGGTAGGAGATGTCGTTCTCCTTTATTTTGGGATAAATGGGTGAGCGGCGAGTTATAGGACCAGAGCTTGTACAGCAAGTGTGTGATAAGGTTCGACTAATCAGAGATAGAATCAGTGCAGCTCAGAGCCGACAGAAGAGTTACACTGATAATCGCCGTAAGAAAATAGAGTTTAATATTGGCGACCATGTGTTTTTGAAGATAACTCAATTAAAAGGGGTTATGTGATTTGGGAAGAAGGATAAACTTAACCCTAGGTTTATCAGTCCGTTTGAGATTCTAGAAAAAGTAGGGCCGGTGGCCTACAGGCTAGCTTTGCCTCCTGTATTGTCCAAAATTCATGACGTATTCCACGTTTCCATGTTGAGGAAATACGTCTCAGACCCTTCTCATGTGATCATTTATGGTGAGTTAGAGCTCAGTGATTCATTAGTTTATGAAGAGGTACTAGTACAGATTCTGGATAGAAAAAAGCAAGAATTACGTAATAAGAAGATTCCTCTAGTGAAGGTTCTGTGGGGGAATCACGCAATGGAAGAAGCATCTTGGGAACTTGAGGAACGGATAAGGCAGAAATACCCGTACTTGTTTCAAGGGGTTCAATCATAATTAAGGAATGTGTAAGTGGTTGTATAATATTTCTTTTGCAGGTACATGTAGTAGTCAGTTAGTAAGTAGTCTTTTGGTTTTGAGAGAATTTTATTTTATATATGTAATCTCCTAGGACTTAGAATGTAACCACGGTATTCCTCCGCCATAAGTGAGGGTAAGTAATAAAATAAGTAAACTTTTTTTGCCTTTCAAGAATTATGAATCATATGAATAGCAAATTTCGAGGACAAAATTTCATGAGGGGAGAATGTAGTGACCTAGAGAATTATAGTATTTAAATAATGGAGGAAAAAGGAATTAAAGAAGGTAGTTAAGTAGGGCCTTGTTGACGAACACAGGAAGTTCGTCGACAAGAACACATGAGGGGCTCGTCGACGAGGACATGTCTCGTCAACGAGAAGATACCGAGAGGAGGTGTAACACAGCTTTGAATTTCGTCGACGAAGAGGAGTACTCGTGGACAAATTCTCTTCTTGACCTCGTCGACGAAGTGATGTGGCTCGTCGACGAAGGCCAGTGTATAAATAGGCTTAAAATTAATTTTTGGTTGAAAACTCATGCACAACTTCCTTTTTCTCTCTCCTCTTTGGTTTCCCATCCTTCTCTCTAGATGTTTGGGTCCGTTCTTCACCGGATCGATGATCCGAAGCCAACACGAAACTCCTGGTGAAATTCTCTACAAATCTGCTAGAATAGATCGTTGGTGGGGCTAGTTTAGATCCCATTCCAAATTCAGGGTAAGGCTTTTATTCAGTATTTGACCTTCCCTACAGTTGTAGGAAATGTGGTACGCGTAGAAATACTGAATTTCTGTTTTGGGAAATGTTGATTTCAGGGTGTTGAATGGGGACCCTAAGGGTGCAGGACTGATATTTTTAGGGGCTCTTCAAGAATCAGGTAAGGGGATAAACTAAGTTAGTTGTTTTTATGAAAATATATGAAAAATCTTACAGCATTTTCAAGAATATATATATATATATATATATATATATATATGCATTATGTTGGGAAATATTGCTTTAAATAATTATATGTTTTACATATACATAATACATGTTCTGTGTGGCATGAGTAGAATTTATTCTGAAATACTGTTTTCTGGGAAAATGCTAAATGATACAGAGTGTTATAATGATAAACCAGCGTACGGGCCGAGAATTTTATATGATATACTGGCGTATGGGCCGAGGACGTTCTTACATGATATGCCAGCGTACGGGCCGAGCTTTTTACATGATATGCGGGCGTATAGGCCGAGCTTATTACATGATATGCCGGCGTACAGGCCAGGCCATTTATATGATATGCCGGCGTATGGGGCGAGCCTCTTATTGATATGTGATACGGCATACAGGCCATAATTGATAAAATACGAAATGCCAGCGTACGAACCAATGATTTTCACGTTATATATGAAATGTGATATGATGATAGTAAATTGACTATTATTATTATGGGATAGCAATGTATCACAATTTGAAATATGTTATATGTTATCAGAACCTGGTTGGCTTGGTTTAGGCTTGCACTTGTACGGTACCATAGCTATGTGTTCATGATCATCATGATATTGTGTTATCGTTGTCGTACGGAGCAGCGTGAGGATGGATAATCGATGTGGTTTATTAAAGTGTTCGTACCCCTAGTGTACGGACCAAGTCTAGCAGACTCATCGTACTTACAAACATTTACTTTGACTTGGCAATAGTCGGCTAGCCATTATTAGGATCCGCCTTCGGGTCACACAACCCAATCATGTGGGGGTAAGACATGACACCAACCAGCTAACCTTCGAGGGTGGTTTTTGTATTATTATTATATGAGATGAATTATGCTTATGGAAATCCAGTATGTTCTGCCACGCTATAATTATACATGTTTTTCCCATAAATGATATAGACAGTTTTACTAAATATGCTTATGTATGTTTTTATATATAATACAGAAATACTCATGTTGCCACACACTGGTATTAGTTTATTTCCTTTACTGAGAGGTGTCTCACCCCAAATTATATGAACATTTCAGGAGCCTCAGATAGGAGAGCGGATAAAGCTCCGCGACGCTAGAGTTTGTTAGTTCTACCCTATTTTAAGGGTAAGTATTTGCTAGAGTCAGATGGATCTTGGGCAATGACCCTAGGACTGGTTTTGGACTGTTTTGGGTTGTATATGATGAATGTAGTAACTCTGGTACTGTGTCGAATGGTATTATGAGACGTATATAATTTTATGTTTCCTACTGCTTAGGCTTCCATATTGTATCTTTGATGTATCTTTGGTACCCACGGGTTCAGGTTGATTATAATCTGCTGAGTTTATCATATTGGTTTTGTTGTTAAGGAAAGAAAAAAAAATAATATGGTAAAATAAGCAGGTAGTTATAGAGAGAGAGAGAGAGAGAGAGAGAGAGAGAGAGAGAGAGAGAGAGAAGGCATCAATACTTAATTAACTAAGTTGAATTATGTATGTAAAGAATGATCGGAGATCCCTTTACAAGATAAGTTACACACATATTTATTTCCAAATCAAATCTACATCAAATCTGTAATTACAAATCATAAATTCAAGACTTTAATCCTAATCATAAATTCAGAATCGTAATCCTCATAAAATTGGAAATTATCAAGCATTAAACAACATGATTATTATAGCTAACTTCTTTCTTCTTCTACGTCTTGCCTAAGTGGCCAACGCCTGATGCTTGTCTGCTCTATCGCCTAATAATTGCACAACCTCTATTACTTAGCAGGTAGCCAATTGTAATTCTCTAAATGGTTGGGCAATAAGTAATTTTCCTAACTTGGGCGATTGTCATGTGCCTAGAGAATATTCATCATGACAACTTCTCTTTTTGTCACTAAAGTGACATTGAATAAGTGGTTTCCCTTAGAAAGTGTTTGCCATATATCCAGACAATGTTCGCCATATGCCTTGTTCAGGCAACTTTCCCATGTAATTCTTCAAGAAACTATCTTACTAAAGTGATTATCATTGCCAAAGAGTATACAAAGATTGTGCAAACATGTGATAAACACTTGAGCTAACTAATGAAATAAAAGATTAAGCCTTGATTCACAAATATTAATTCATGTCAACCATGACAAATAAACCTCTTTATATCATCCTACATTTAGGATTACTTTAGAATCTTACCATGTCTGCAACAATTAATTTTAAGAAGTTATTAGATATACTAGGTGTATACACCAAATCTTATTTGATTTCGCCATGTGTATATATTTTAATTAAATTAGGTAATTTTTATACGCATTATAAAATCATGTTAGATTCATTGTATACACCTAGTGTACCTAATATTTTCTCATTAATTCCGCAACAACACAAATTTTGAAAAGTAATTCATATTTATGTTAAATAATATTTTTAAATAATATTTTCAATATTGTCTATTAACAAAGTCATTAGCATTCAAGATAGGCACTAAATAGCCCCCGCGAGCATGGCGCGGTGGAAAGGTATCAGCAAATAAGAAGTAGCATCGGGGGTACCTGTGGATGGTGAGAGTTTACTCTGTGAGCTAACAAGGACCGTGGATGGTAAGAGTTCGCTCTGTGATCTAGCGGGGACCGTGGACGGTGAGAGTTCTCTGTGAGCTAGCGGGGATCGTGGATGGTAATAGAGATGTGTCCCGAAGGTCGGGTTAGTCGAACGTCCAACTGATGCACAGAAGCTGTGTCCGCATTTCGAGTTTTACCCTAATTAGCGAGACCTGGGGGTGGAGGACACTGATTCGTAGGTTTGGTGCCGCACCAAGGGGTCCGAAGGGCTCGTTGGTGGCTAGAGTTCCTATGTAATAAAAAAAAAAAAAAAGATAGGCATTCAATAACCATCCTAACAAAAGTAAAAAACTTTTGTGTGTGTGTGTGTTTTTTTTTAATTAAAAATAATGAAACTACTACTAAAAAAGTAAAGGAGAAAATTTGATGGTATTCAAAGTGGCAAAAATTAAAATCTCAATTTAACCCTTCATTTTATATTTATAGAATTTGAAATTTCACAAATGTCCCAATAATCAAAATTCCATCCCTTCCTATTCCCACCCCTTTTCATTCGAGCCAACCCACAAAATAATCATTTATGAAAAAATTAAAGTCCCATGTCCACTCAAAATTCAAAGAATTAATTATCACACCTTTTCCATTTTCATTTAAATCCGAAGAGCATAAATTTCCAACTCAAAAGGATGAAATTAAATTTTTTTCTTTTCAGTCTAGTTGATGTTGTAAAACATATGGTGGATGTTGATACTAATCTTTCGGTATTGTCACGTTCTTCATCTTCTTACTCTTAAAGTCGTAGAGCAAGTAGTATATTTTAGAGGGAGTTAATTTACTTGATTTACGATAATAAACAAATAATCATGCTCTTCGTTTTTCTTCCTTTTGTTTTTAAATTAATCTCATATATATCTCATTCTCTCTAATTTCCATTAGAAAGAAAACACAACTTTTCTTCATAAATCAAATCTAAACTTTATTAAACATATTATAAGCATGCCCTAAAAAACAAGATATATTTGACTTTCTCACATGTTACTTCTCAAAATATTATAAAAATTATGAACTTAAATAATGCATCGAATAGTCTAAGTTTTGTCAAACTTAATGCGCCTTCATTTCTAAAATTTTTAAAAATCAATTCAATTAGATCAGGATGTGCTTGGGTAGGCATGACAAATGCTTACGCAGAAAGAATAGATTCTCTATAGTAAAGATTACATGTACACTTTTTTTTTATGTCACGTGCAACACACGTGTTCCACACCAATAAAGTTAAAAACGCATAAGGCATGAAATGAGAAAGTAAGTGGAAGATGCATACAAGCTTTGAAAGTAAGTGGAAAAGGCATAAGGCATGAAATGAGAAAGTAAGTGGAAGATACATACAAGCCTTGAAAGTGGAAAGGGCATAAGGCATGAAGTTGCAAGGATGCATACAAGCTTTGAAAGCTTTCAAAAAGTCAAGAATAAAATAGGAAAATGAAAAGATCACGAGTAAACGAAATATTTATACTTGAAAGCGATAAATGCACAAAAGAAGGGAAAATTATGCAAGGATCTCATCCTCAACGTATCTGTGTCCCTATATTTTAAATGTTAGACATGTGATAAATTGATCTTACATTCATTAATATCATAGGAGAACTCATTTTCAATAAGTATATAATTTAGGAAATAGGTAGACTGACACATGGAGGGGGAGGTCCACTGTATAATTTCTTCAAAAGAAGAGTCAACGTCTCTCTCTCTCTCTCTCAAGGGCGAGCCGTGCCGATTGCATTGAATGCAATTTTACTATTAATTTTGTTGTATTGTTTACATTTTTAATTTGGAAATTTTGTTTTTCTAAAAAACTTGGGGTTAGGCCTCGCATGGACCAAATTTGGGTTGACGAAAAAAAAAATCAAATGACCTGAATTTCAATAAATTAAAATTGGATAGCTTAAAATAATCTAATATGACCTCTAAGCTTAGGATGCAAAAACTAAGTTGACTTAAATGATAATTCCGAACTCAAAAAAAAATTTCACTATTGTCGAGTCAGTTAATTAATTTTAAATCATCATTTTGGGAAGTAAATATGAAATTTGAGCAATATGAATCAGCTAGCTTTAGTCTCGGAAGATAAATTGAGATTTTTTTTAAAATTAAACGATTTGATTTATCCCAATCTCAAAATCTATGTAGGATTCTTGAAATCAACAAATCAAATGTTCCTAAATCCAACTGCATTTACAGATAACCGATTAATATTTGGTCATCATGATATGAACATTTTTTATATGAATTTTGAAAGGTAGAAGAAAAACAATTGATAGGTATCCTATCAATTGCACTCAAGTTAGGGAAGATATAGAAGAAACAATAGCACAATTTAATCAACTTTGGGGTAAGTGTCGGGAGATCTAATCAACTGCATTGAGAATTGAATCATGTATAAGCACCATACTAATTTATTTTAAATTAATATTATTGATTAAATTAATATTTTTTATTTATTTAATATTAATTTAAATTAATATAAGGTTCTTCTTCTTCTTCATTTTAGAAATAAATCATGTTTTATCGGTAATATGTTATAATACATAATAAAATAATATGACTAGTTTCTAATATATTTTTTTAAATCAATAATTGCTATTAAAATTTATTATATTTACAAAACTTATCTTGTAATGCCCCGAATTCGGTAGGATCTAAGGTGCTACTTTCTATAAATAGCTCATAGCATAAGTAAATAAATCTCAAATATCTTTATTATTAAAGTACTAATTAGTCGTATTACAAACATATCTCCAATATCAAAAATTAACATTCTTAAAATTCCATTATATGAAAATATAACCAATTGGTACCACATTAATATTTATCCTAAATTACTCTTTCTAATCTCGCCCATGGGCTTACTATGTCAGATTTTCGGTACGCTCTTCAAAGTTATTTGTGATGTAAGATAATATTTGGGTGAGACGACGCTCAGTAAGTAAGAGAGATTATATCAGTGTGTAGCTAAGATGAGTTTTACTATATCACAATTTTGTACTAGTAAACTTTTAATGCCATAACTTCGCAATACATTTGAAAAACTGTATAATATATGTTGCGACGCCCTGATTTTTCTACCATTATTTTTTCCTAATTTTTCTACCATTATTTTTTTTCTAATTAAACAACAATAAATAATCAATATCACAAACATCTCTAATACCATATGTCAATATAACCTGACCCGAAGTGGGGTACCGGGTGATCAGTCCATCCAGAATCACAATACTCATACAGGGGAATACATATCATAAGTGAGCCCAATATACAATACCAACCAAATACAATACAATACCAGAGTACCACCCATCTATACATACACATATACAACTCCAAGAATCCACCCAAATATACTAGGGAATTTCACACATCACATTTCCCAACTCAAAACACTTACCCTGTCTATCAGGGTATCAGCTCCCCTCTATCTCAGAGCTCTCTCTACTGATTTGTCCTAATCTCCTGAAATATTTGGAATCTAGGTGAGACATTTCTCAGTAAGATGGAATAAATTATTGACAGTGTGTGGCACATGAGTTTTGATATATTATACACATCCATTTAAATAAGTATATCAGCTAGGAAAAATATACAGATATGTACTCACAATCATGTGTATGTAAATATATTTTCAAAAACTTTCATATCATTTTCATAATCATATACATATATTTTCATTTTCACAAATCTTATTCATGTGCTTTCAAATCTCATATCATATACATACTCTTTCCTTTCTCATACCATATACATACCCATTCATTTCTCATATCATACACATACTTTTCTCATTTCCCATAATTATATTCACATTCTTTCATTTCTCATATTCATATTCACATTTTCTTTCATTCCTCATATTCATATTCACATTCTCTAGCCTACAGGTGTCCACTAGCATATAGCACGTCACGTCTGTAACCCACGACTGTTCATTTCTCATGTCAATTTCACATTTTTTTCATTACTCATATTCATATTTACATTTTCTAGCCCATGGATATCCATCAGCCTATAGCACGATGCGTCTATAACCCATGGCTATTCATTTTACTTTTCACTTTTCATAACATTTTCTAACTTATGAGCATCCACCAATATATAATTTACGTCGCGTCTGTAACTCATGGATGCCCTGAGGATATTCACATCGTCGTGTATTCACCCCACATGACCGGATTGTGTGGCCCGAAGGCTGGATCTAACATGTCAGAATATTTTATGATTATGCAGAACATATGCAGCTAGATAATGATTTTCAGAAAATGTTATAAACATTATAGAAAATTATGATATTGTTCAGTATAATATGACACATCAGTTGGCCTAGTGCCGTGATAGTTTAGTTTCAGCCGGCCTAGTGCCGTGACAGTTCAGTTTCAGCCAATTTTATGTCGTGATTAGATATTTATGACAGATTTTATGCAGAAATATAAAAATGAGATATGTTACAGTTATATTATATGAAATATATTATATGTCTATATACATATAGATGTATGCATATGTGTTTGTGTGCTAGGTTGTGTATTAGTGTGTGTTTCTTTTTATTATTACTTAATCTTATTATTATTAAAAATTTAAAAAGAAAAAATAAAATATGGAAAATCCCAAAAATATGAGTTTGATCTAGTGGTTCTCATAGTTTGTTTCTGACTGATAATGGGATAAACGGGAGATTTCAACTATATAGTGGTTTCTTCCCCTCATCTTTAGGCATGGCAGGAGTTTTAACCTTTGAAAATCGTATGATTTGAGAAGGATTATGACTTCGACCAACAAAATTATACTAAACAAACCATATTTTGTTCATTCAATATTGTCAGAGTTTTCCTTTTTCCAAAAATATTTCAAAAAAAGAATTCCAAAAATATGTGCTTTTTCACTCATTGTTTCTAAACACCGGTAATACAAGTCTGGTCCCCTTTTCTAAAAACTTTGGTTTTCTAGGTTGGAAATACAAGCACGACGTTTCAAAACCAACTGCTTTCTTCCATCACCATCATGTCTTTATTAAAACCTAGGGTTCTGAAGTCAACTCCTTTTAGAGCAATATTTTGAATTGTTCGAAGCCATGTTGGAGTGTTTGGACAATTATTCCATCACTGGAGAACCAAAAGGGGCATTTTTTTTTTTCATTTTCTATTTCTTTTCTTTTTTAAGGCAATACATACATAATTACGGTAATCGTTCTATAAATGGATGTCGTTAGGGGTCCTAAAACGTTGATCATCACCAAGATGATTGGCTAATCACCTTCCCTACACAAAAATATACTTCCGAACCCTAAATCTGGCTTTCGTAGAACTTTTGTAGATTTTTTCTTTATTTTCCCTGCGTTTTTTAAAAAAATTAAGGTGGTGACTCCGTGTTTTAACTGTTTTTACCCTTTTGTTTTCAAAAACTTTTTCTTATTTCGAGCTTCATCGACACCCTGAACAAAATCTGGCAACAAGAGGAACAACTATTGACTTCACCAAGTGTTGCAACCATTCAAGATGGTCTATTTCCAAATGAATCACTCACAAAGAAACATCGTCTTAGCTATCATCTTTAAGTTCGTCTACAAGTTCGTTTACTTAGATATTATGATGTCTTTTTCACACCGCAAACACAGGCATACTAGAAATCAATAAAAAAAAAATTATGTAAATATGTATGTAATTATATGGACATGATATGTACATACAGTTAGTTGAATGGGTATAAATCTGTCTTAAACAACATAACAATGTGCAAATAATTTAAGTTTTTTATATACTCTAGTTAATTTCTATAATTGGTTCTGCTAACAATAATAAATATTATTCCTTCCCCTTTGGTTGCAGCACTGCGCTATGACATCATCAATGATTTGGGTTTGCATAAACAGACCTTTCAGTACAACTTTTTGGTTGCATCTTTTGGAATAGGTAGTGCAATTTAATGTTCTTTTTTTGTTGGTAATTCTCTATTATCCTGCTATAGTGACAAACAATTGTAAGACCTTGGCTACTACTATCACCCATATTTCTAGAACTATTTACTACTCTGTAGAGGTATAAGTGAGTCAAGTTTAGTCGCGAGCAACTAAAACTCGACTCGTTTTCTAATTTGACTTCACTTGATCCTACTCGAACTCGAGTCAAATTCGAGCCACTAGAGTATTTTAATAACTCGAGTTTGAGCTACTAGAATATTTTAATAACTCGAGTTCAAATTCAGTATTAGTACTCGAGTTGAGTTTCAAGCTTAATTAAACTTTTTAATTCAATTATTTTTATATTATATTTTTCATATAATATATATTTTTAAATGTATTTAATATTATAAGTACATTATATATATTTATATATGAATTTAATATTAACTTATAATCGAGTTGAGCTTAGTTGAGTCAAGATTGAATTTTATAAACTTACAGAATAGTCGAGTTCAAGTTTTACAATTATGAAATTGATAGAGTGCGAGTCAATTTTTAGTTTAACATTTTCGATTTGAGTCAAGTTTGAGTATTTTACTGTGTCAACTCGACTCAACTCAAACATACCCCTACTCCTCTGTGATCTAATATAACTTTCTTTAATGTATCTACCACACAATTTTATGAATATATACTACTTTAGTGCCTTTAAAATTCTATAATTTGTATTGATGTGCTTTCATTATTCATTTGTGTAATTCTGCAAGGTTGTGAGTCTTACTCTGTAAAGACCAAAAAAATTATAACTATTAAAATAATTAGGAAAGATAATAAATGTAGTAGATAAATAAATAATAAAGGGAAAAGAGAAAATTTTGAAAGAAGAACAGTAGACCTCGTCGACGAATCTTATGTCTTCGTCAACGAGCGTTCTTCTAGAGATCGTCGACAAAGTTCAATCTCTTGTCGACGAAGACATCCCGAGTGAGTGAATTCCAGATTTTAAGTTTCGTCGACGAACACATATTCTCGTCAACAAAGTCCCTTCTATGGTTCGTTGACAAATCCTATCTTCTCGTCGACGAAGCCACATGGCAACATCGTGTATAAAAGGATCCAAAGTTGCTTCTTCGAGAAGAAACTCATTTTCCTCTGTTTTTCTCTCTCTAGAATGGTTTCCTCTACCTTCTCTCTTCAAATCTGGCCCGGATTCAACCCGAATCAACAAACGGAAACCGCTACGGTGTTCTAGAGGTGATTCTCTACACATCTAGCGGAGCAGATTTCTAAACTAAACTTTCTAGGCATAACTCCAAAGTTGAGGTAAGGGTTAGGATTCTTAGTTTTTGGAGGTTTAAATGTTTATTTGAGGTTTATAGGTTGAGAAAATGCTAAAATAGTAGGTTATTTGGGGTTTATCTAATTAAACTAGGGTTTTTGATTCAGCAGTCGAGTGAGCGTCATAGGCATTATTTTGGAATTCCTGTTGGCGTAGTTCAAGAAAGTAAGTAAGGGGAATATATTAAATCAGGGTTTTTGTGAAATTAATCGGTAAAAATGGAAAATTTATGTATATATGTATATGATTTTCATGTGAGTTCTGAAAAGCCAACCATTTAAATGATAAATTTTTTAGTCTAGGGTTGTGTTACTAGTTATATTTGTGAAAAATGAAAGATAAAATGACATATTTTCTAGATAATTGGTAAAAAATTAAATGTATATTTTCAGTGTATTAAAGATGATTATGGTTGGCTTATTTTTTATAAATGTATGATTATATGTTGTTAAATTGTGTGGCATGAGTAAAAGGAAATTTTTTTATTGAACTATGATATATGTATGAGATGTAGGAAATACTAGAAATGTATTGATAATCAAAATGGGATATGGTTTATTATGCATGTGTTTGGAATTGTTAAATGACAATGTATGGTTTGAGAACTCTAGTAAACTGAAAAATGGGCACACTACTGTTGCGGATATATTTGGCGGAGCTAGTGCACCCACACGTCTTAGATAGAGTGTGGAATGGGATGGTCGATTGTGCTGGGAAGGGTAGTGTCCCCCTAGAGTCTAGACCAATGTGGGAGTAGCCAATCGGACCTACAAACAGTAGAATGTGATTGATTTAGCTCTGGTAGGCCAACTAGAGTTAAGTACAGCCTTCAGGCCGCACAACCCATCATAGGGCGGAAGCATGACTATGATCTTCGATCAGTATAGAGAGTTTTAAACACATAATTGTTATTTTAACCATGGTTAATAAGGAAAACGACATATATGAGAACAACGGATATGGAAAGTGGCAAATGAAAATGATATGGACAAGAATGATATGGAAACATATTATAAAAAATATGGAATATGAATATGAATGTAATGAATGATACGGAAATAACAAATATAGAGTAAAGAAAGAAATGTATTATATATGGTATTATTTAATGTATTTGGGGCGGGGTATACTCTTCGCCCGAGGACTTGTTGAGAAAGACGAGTGCCTTGATAGGTATCAGATATAGCTGTGAGTTGCATAACGTATTAGGGAAGAGGGAAGCTACTTGTATGGGCGGGTAATCTTCCCTAGTCTCGAGAACTTCTATTAGTAAACCTTTGTGTGAATGTGTGAGTACGAGATAAACTATCCTCTTGAAGACTTACTCAGTAAGGTAAGTACCCTAATATGCTTCAGATGTGACCGTAGGTTGCATTTAGTATCAGAGTAGAGGGGTACTACTTGTATGGGCGGGTAATCACCCCAATGCTTGGGAACTCTCGTTGGGAGCAGAAAATGGTTTTATAATTATGGTTTTATTTAAAAATAAAAAATATAAACGTATATTGTTCACAAATCTCATGCTAGCCACACACTATTTTAATGTATTTTTTTCTTACTGAAATATGTCTCACCTGATAATGGAATTTATCTTTTTCAGGACCTTCGTAGGATCGAGCTTAGGGAGCTCGAGCTATTGTATCACTTTTGAAAGCGAGGGTATAAACTTTGATTAAAATTTTTAGGGTTGTAATATATTTCTATTTTCAGAGTTGTGAATATTTGTGAATATTGGATGTTAGGTTATGTTTTGAGATGTATATAGGTATAGAAATTCTGGTATATTTTATTGAGGATATATTGTTATTTCTGATGTGTATTGATATAGACTCAGGTATTATAATATCAGATACAGGAGAGATATTCAAGAGATGTAATTTGAATAACACTCCAGACCCTAGTTTTGAGATTATGTTTATCTGCATGAATTATTTAGTTTAATCAATATGTGCCTACTTGTTGATGATATTCAGACCATATGTATGTTGGTGTATGGCTCTGCTTCTTTCTACATATATGTGTGTGTGTGTGTCCATATATATATATATATATATATATATATATATGAATGTATATACATGGGTCTAAATATGATATTCATGGTAAATGTTATTTATTAAATTTGCTTAGCGTATAATTGTTTTTAGGGAAAAAGATACTCACATTTCCTAAGATTTGTTAAAAAGACAAGAACCTCCCTTAAGGTTTTTAAAATCCCACAAAACTCCCTTCAAATTTGAATCTATGGACACTCATACCCCTTCATATCAACTTTCTATTAATATTCAAATGGAAGTTTGAAAAAAAAAATTAATTATGCCCTCAAACCTCCGGAGGTGCTAGCTTCCTACATGTTATGTGGCTGGAAAAAATTTTCCCTTACTGCATGTGTTTATGTACTCACGAAAAAATTAAAAGGAACAATATGTACGATGGCGAGAATATTTATTACCACGTTGCGTAGCGCGGTCAAACTTTTTAGCATATTTTAATATCTAAAAATAATTTTTCAAATTAAATCATTCATTTATATATTTTTTAATTAAAATTAAAATTAAATATGAAATTTTGAAATATATTAAGAAAAAATATCTTATAATTTCTATAATTTTGAAGAAAAATAATAAGTCATTTAAAAACTATTTTTACTAGTTTTCAATTGTCAAGCATATAAAAAAAGTGAGTTTTAAAATATAATAATTAAATAATTATAAAATATTTTTTGTTTGAATTATAATATTTTAAATTTGTATTCTTTTGTATTTTTATATGAACAAGAAACACTAAACTCCCTTGAAGTTTTGTAAAAAGACAAGACTTTCCTTGAAATTTTAAAAATATGATGAACCTCCCATGAGACAACAACAACAACAAAAAAATCAAGCCTTAATCCTACTAGGTGGGGTCGACTATATGAATCTTTTTCCGCTAATTTATGCAATAATGGACCATTTCTTTTGATAAATTTAAGGATATTAAATCCTTACTCACTATCTCCTCCTAAGTTATTTTAGGTCTACCTTAACCCTTCTATCACTCCCCACGATAACTAAGTCACAACTCCTCACAGGTGCACTATGTGGCCTACATTGTAAGTGTCCATACCATCTGATCAGTCCCTCCCTTTATTTTATCTTTTATAAGAGTTACACCTAACTTACCACGAATATGTTCATTCCTTAATTTATCTTTTCAATGTTATATCACTTATTCATCTAAGCATTTTCATCTAGGCAACTTTTACTTTTTGGATATTATGTTTTTTCGTCACCCAACATTCTGATCCATATAGCATTACTGATCTCCCATGAGGTTTGATAAAAAATAAAAAAAAACGCAAACCTTCTTGATGTTTCAAAACTTCAACAAGCTACCCTGATAATTGATTTTTGGAAAACCTCAAGGAAGATATTTAAAATTTTAAAACCTGAGGAATGTGTGTAGGCGTGTATTTTTTCTCAAACTTCAGGTTAGTTTCACCCAACCTCAAAAAATGTCAATGTCTTTTATCTTTTTCATAAAGACAAAAAAAAAATTATTTAATATTTAAATATATTGACCAAACAAGTGGAATTCAACTTCAGATTTTACTTTTATTTTTAATTTTCATAATTTTTTATGCCATTTTATTCATATCCTTTAAATTCAAATTCAAATTTTAAAGTCTGTAAACACAAGATTAGACAGTAAACAAAATATAAAGAAATAATAATTGTATTTGAAATTTAAAAAATTCATCCACTTAGGGCTTTTCAATTCTACTGAAGTTCTTCACTGATGAGGCTTTTTTTGGGTCTTCACAATTATTCTACAATTCTTCCTAATTCAAGAGGGGCCAAAAAGTCAAAATTATCAAACTATGAAGAATTGTGAGATAATTGGAAAAACCTAAAAACGACTAACAAATAATAAAAACAAACCTCAAGTCTCACTAAGCGTGGTCAATTACATGAATCTTTTTTGGCAAATTTACACAATCATAGGCAATTTTCTCTGATAAATTTAAGGCTGTTAAATCTTTATTCATGATCTCATTTTCAATTATTTTAGGTGTACCCTCATCCCTTTTATTGTCCTCATTTGTGCACTATTAGTGCCTACGTTGCACATCCCAAAACCATTTAAGTCGCCCTCTTATCTTATCTTTGGCAAGAGTATGTTCATTCCTGAATCTATCTTTTAACATTTATACCACTCATCCACTTTAACATTCTCATCTCCACAACTATATCTTAACCACTCAGTATTCGGATCCGTATAACATAGTTAGTCTTATAGCCGTTCAATAAGACTTTCCTTTATTCTATAATCACATAGCTCGCCTAAAACACTTTCATTTTATCCAACTTACTTTAACTCTATACATTACATCTTCAATTTCTCTTTCAACTGGTATAACATATATAAAGCATCAAAATTTGCTAGTGCTTATTGATTTCTTGATCATTATTTCTATAATATTCCCCCGAATTTCATATATCCCATCTTATATCTACTTATCTCTTTACAATTCTAACCAATTTTCTACAATTCTAACCAATTTTCTACTCCATCCCAAATACTATCATCTACAAAAACACACCATGAAACCATATTTTGGATATACTTCTAGCATATTCCTCCTTCACTGGGGCAAAAAATAAGGAGTAGCAAATCCTTGATGAACACCAACTGGGACTAAAAATTCACCAACCTCTCTCCACCTATAATCCTAAAGCTAGTCATTCCACCACCTACATATCCTTAATGACATCATTATACCTACTATATGCGACATTTTTTTTAAAAATAAAAATACTCACCATAAAAAGTTTTTTTAAGTACCCTATCATATACTTTCTCTATATTAATAAAACCATATGCAGCATCCTCTTCTCTCTCCTCAACATTTTCATTTCTTCAAAAATATATAAATTCTAGTGTAGATCTCCCAGGAAAGAAACCAAAATGCCTGAACTACACATAATTGCAATAGAATTGAAGTACCCAAAAAAGCCTAAGTACTTAAACGATATATAATAGTCACGGAGATCTTCCTAGAATTTTATTTTTTTTAAAGATTCTTGTGCAAGGGTGGTGGGGAGATGATTTTTTAAAAATAAAAAAGAAGTGCATCTATTAAAAAAAAAAAACTGCTTAGCAAACAACATAAAAAGCTAAAGTGCCATAGAATTTCAGCACCCAAATATTTTCTACACAATATGACAAACTATTCTGGGTAGCATGCATCAATTAATCAAGAATCCGCATAAAAATTAAATGACCATGCAATCATTTAGAATATTAGGTAGGTTCCCACATAATTGCAATGTAACATTAAAAAAATTATTGTAGGTACCACCAGCTTACAAATCAAAATGAAGGCATAAAAGCACCATATGCCAGGTTCTATGCTTGAGGGGGAAACCAAAAAAAACGCCATCCAACTGAAAAGGGGGGGATTTGAAACAAATTCTACTTGTTGCCACACGCAAAAAAAAAAAAAAAAAAAAACAAAACAAAAAAACAAAAACAAAAACAAAAACAAAACTTCATACCTCAAAACAATAACACAAGTACCGCTACAGTCTAATTCATTCTCCTGATCATCTCATTGATGTAATTTTCACGGTTTCCAGCATCTCCTCCTTCAACGTAATGATTTCGCTTCTTTTTCAGACCGCCCAATGGTGCCTTGAGTTTGAATGGCCATAGGAAGTTATTTGCCTCTTTAAAATGAGGGCCAACAGTCATGATCTCATGGATAAGATCTTCCATGCAGATAATGCCAAACTTTCCAAGAGCCTGTGATAACAGTGTTAGGAACAATATATTGCATGGTCAACAATGATCATATACAAACAGACAAACCTGTTCAATGATTGAGTTGTCGGTCAAAGCAATCCTCTGCCTGTTTAGCTTCCCATAACCCCTCTTATAGATCAATTCTTTAACACTTTTCAAGTTGGGGTATCTGGAGCATAGAGCAAAAAGTGCACATTCAGTTAAGCAGGCAGGATAAATATAAAGGAATTTGGAACACTCAGTGCTTCAAAACCCAGAGGTAAAATACATACCCAAAAGTCACATAAGGTTCCACCCTATGCAGCATATTCATTGTTGCCTTGTTCACCTTTAGGAAGACACCATTGAATATCTGCACCAGAACAGAAAAGGAAAATGAAGATAATAAAAAAGGGGAGGCAAAATCTTGATAATAATTTAAATTATATGCAAACTATCTGTTAAATCCATGAAACCACAAAAATGTATTATGTACCCTTGTATGGTTAACCTTGCACACATCTTAACATATTTCAGTCATTCACTCAGTTCATACATAACCAATGCTCTCATACCTTTGAAACTTCAATTTAGGGCTAACCTAAACAAAACTTCTCTCCAATGGTGACAAGATCTTAATTATAATGGAATTTCACTCCATAAAATCTTCTTTAGTAAACCTCAAAAATATTTTTGGTCAAATAAACAAATATTGGTTACAATAGGCTAGATTACAGAGAATGTCCTTAAATTTAAATTCAGTTCAGAGAATATAATTTATTTCATCCAAGTCCCAGAATTTTTTGTCTCAATCCAATGGGTTCGTGATTTGGCCACATTTAACTTAATTTTATTTGGGAATATTGCTAACTTGAAAGCCTAGAGCAGCGCATGAGACCAGGTAAAACTGAGAGCCCTAAGCCACCAAGCCAAAACCCTTTTGTAAAAATAATAAGACATAACAGAGGAGGGGACATAGGCAGACGGTAAAAAAATGTGAGATTTTATGATTCATTCTCTTTTGTTACTTGATTTCCATGCCATGGACTCAATTGTCTGTCAGTGTAATAATAAAAACATAATTCTCATTTCCATTGTTATTCTCAATTTCATCTTGCTGAGGTCTATCTATTTTCTTGCCTGTGTTCATCTCAATCTTATATTTATCTTTTTGGATTCTAAATTTTAGATCGGGTTTCTCAGCATTAAATGTTGCCTTTAATTTTGAATAGGAACTCAGCATTCTTGTTTAATTTTACTTCATTAATTTTTTTTTCAGTTCCATTCATCAATTCTGCCTTCAATTTTGAATAAGTACTCTTCATTAGGCTTTCAATTTGACTATGGAAAATCCATCTTAAAATTATATATTTCAAATTTAAGGGGCTATTTGGTACCATTTCTCATTTCTATTTTCTGGTTTTGTTTCGGCAGTGGAGAAACGAAAAACGAAAAAAGGAAAAAAAACAATTCATTTCCAGTTTTTGTTTTAACGCATTTTTTTACGTAAATTTTTGCGTGACTTGTTATAAGTTTTAGGACATGTTTGGTATCATTTCTGTTTCTGTTTTTGTTTTATATAGTGAATAGACAATTTTAAGATGTTTCCAAAAAAACTAAACCAAATTTTATGATTTTCAGTTGTTTTGACTATTTCAGAATACCTTAATATCAATATTTCGCTTTGGTTGATTAAGTCATTCATTTTATACATAATTTTTAACCAAAACCAAAATAAAATAACCATATGAATTTTAAATTACCTAAAGAAAAATATTCAAAATTTTTTAAAATTTTTTTAAAAAATATATACTAATAAAATATTTGTACTATATTTCAATTCTCTTGTACAATAACATTTCTAATATAAAGTGAATTCTGAAATATAAAAATTAAGTAAAATAATTATAATAATTTCTGTTTTTACTACATATTTTTTTAATATGTATCTTATTGCATTTTTATTATATAAATAGTTTTTAACTGTTATATGATTCAAAGTCAAAAAAGCCATTTGCTCAATGAAGTTCTTAATTTATTTAAGTTTAGGAATACAAACCGATTTTGGTTTTTGTTCATTATTTCCAGATTTTGTTTTGGTTTTTGTTTTCATGATTATTAATGGTATGTCATACTAAACGGCACCTAAGTTTTCTGCAGCCATTTTTATTAATTTTATGTAGAAAGTTCCCATCTTGCACCATGACCATGTCTAAGTTGCACTTGACCACACAATATGGCCAGGCGGATACATAGGAGTCAAACCAAGCTTTGAGAGACAAACTGGGAGTAGAAAATGAAATGTGAGATAATTGAATTTCACTCAAGTTAGCAAAAATCCACAAATGGAATTAAGATTGATCACATCAGAACAATATTGGAATGACTTTGAATAGTTTTGAGACTTTAATGAGACAAATTGAAGCTTCAAGACTAAATTGAAACTTGGGACAAAGTTTAATGACTATTGAACAATTTACCTAGTTTCCTATACTTTTACAATATAATAGGGCATTGTTGTGTGAAAATTCAATCTTCCTGTAATTATTTTAGTTTACACCCATTGGTGACACAAAAGGGTCACCAAGTTTGATGACTCTAGGGCCCAATAATTGATCTAATGGTTGGAGTGGAACTTCAATATTGGATGGAGCTTGATGATCAACTTTCACCCCTATCCAATACCTGGTGCGGCTTGATCAACATGATCAAACATAACAGCATTTTAAAATTCTAAAAATCTCATAATAAAAGCAAACTTGGACTACATGACCCAGAATCCAAGTTCAACCCATCATCTGATAGGGCCAAATACGACATAAGTTGAACTTTCATTCTATTACAAAGATCATTTTCTTAACCCTTATAAGACCCACAAGTGCACATTGATGTGCTAGACACTACCATTGAATTTTCTACTTCCTAGTACCATGCTCACTCCTTGCTTTGTGTAACTATGACACAAGCACTGCACTTCAGTAGATAAAACCTTTCCTCGACTGAACAAGTGCATACCCACAATAGACACACAGTTTTAACCTCATGATTCAACCATAAAGTATACTTACCAGCAGTAAAGCACTCGATATGATAATCACTTTTTTTAACATGACAAACAAGACTTATTGTGCAAAACAACTTATTTTAAACAATAAGTTCTATACGCACTTTTTTCAAGTGCTGTCAAACAGGGGCACAATATGCCCTGACCCTTCAAACCATAATTATTTATATTTTCCAACAAAGAACTCAATTATTAACATCATGCCGTAATAATTAGCGAGAAATGCCAATAGTAGGTAATTAATTTATGGGATAGAGCAATCTTCCCTGTCTCCTATTGGGTGCATTCTCCTGGTTTTTTTGGCAGTTTATTGCTTTCCAGTCTCAAAAGGGATTGGAAGACAGCACTTTTTGTCATTTAAATACCTGTGTGTTTTTCCTGTTCTTTAATCCTTTGGATCATCGGTGAGGAATCCTTGACCTCCAAGCCTTGTACTCCATTTTGTTGGACATACAGCACTTTTTGTCATTTAAATACCTGTGTTTTTTCTGTTCTCTAATCCTTTGGATCATCGGTGAGAAATCCTTGACGTCCAAGCCTTGTACTCCGTTTCGTTGGGCATTAATAAATTGTCTTCTCTCCCCCCCCCCAAGGGAAAAAAATAGGTAACTAATTATAGAAATTACAAATAATATAAATTAAATTTATTCGAAGATTTCTCCACGCAGAAAAAATATTAAGACAGAAACCATAAGGGGCCGTTTGGTATCACTGTCTAAAATTAAAGAAACGAAAACCAAAAACCAGAAAGAGAAACTAAAAACTACACACCAGCAACCTTTTCGGTTAGCATTTATGAAACCAATATAAATTAAAATTTTAATTAAAAATTGCTTATTTTCATCTTTAAATCAAATAATATTATAAAAATATGATTAAAATAATAAAATTACAAATAATACACATTAAAAAATTACTATAATAAAAATAAAATATATTATAATTATTTTACTTAATTGTTCTACTTTCAAATTTTACTTTACCATAAAATTTTATTAGACATGACAATTAAAAAATGGTGAAAGTATTCTGTTGTTGGCATTTTTATTATTTTTTGAAATTTATGCATATATTTCTTTTAATAATATTTAAGTTCATATGATTGATTTTACTTTAAAAGTGTATAAAATGAATAATTTAATCTAAAAAAAAATTATTTTTTAAAGTTAATATTTCAGGCAACAGGTTGCCAAAACAACCAAAAGCCATAAAATCGGGTTTTCAATTTTTTGGCAAACAGCTGAAAATCGGCAATAGAAACAAAAAATTTGAAAACATAAATAAACACGTTTTAATAATCTGTTTCTTCACTGTGGAGAAATAAAAATAGAAAACAACAACAACAACAATGCCAAACAATAGAGGTGTAATCGGTTCATATTGGTTTTGTTTTGACCAAAAACGATAACCAAACCGAAAAAATCAATTTTCAAAATTTGAAACCCCCGAACTGTTCACCGACGGTTTAGTATAATCGTAAACCAAATTTTTACGGTTCGGTTCGGTTTTCACTCAGTTTTTAATGCCAAATTTATATTTTTAAAAACAAAAGAAAAGAAATAAAAGAGATTTGCAAGCCCAAAAGAGCCCAAACCCAAATCAAGCCCATCTAAATGTGGACAGGAGTGGCCCACTCACACAACTTAAATGAAGGCCTAAATCATTGCAATAATAGAATGGATAGATGGACTTTTATATGGGAAGGGAGGGAGCTTCTATTCTTCCTCCAACCGATGTGGGACAAAGGTTCCCCCAACCCAACAGCAGGATCTTCCACTCTCCACTACTCTAGTCCCACATCGCCAAAATGAAGATTTTGAGTCATGCATCTTATATAAAATCCATTCCCACTCCTATCTTAATCCTTATCCTTGAGCAAGCTCAACATCAATGCCGCTTTAATAAGTCAAAAAAATTAATTAATAAAACAAAGTATTAAATGCTTTCAGTTATATGATTAAAGAAATAATATATGTTACAGTACACATATATACAGTATTAAAAATAATCATTTTAAAATTATAATCGGTTTTTGGTTTTTTCAGTTCAGTTTTTTAGTGAAACCAAAACCAAAACCGAAACCGAGAGTCGATTTTTTTATAAATTCAAAACCAAAACCGAAACTGAAATACTAAACCGAAATTTCAAACGGTTCGGTTTCAGTCCGCTTCTTGATTTTTCGGTAAATTTTGTACACCCCTACCAAACAGGCTCTAAGTTAATGAAAAATAAAAGACGCCCAATGTTGATTTAGGGGGTAAGGGGGTTGAAAAAGAGGCAACGAACAATGAAGACGAGGAAGAACAAGAAGAAAAGATGACAACAAGCGTAAATAAGGGAATTGGGAACAGAGAAGGAGAGATGAACAAAATGATGCAAGAAGGGGATTGGGAACAAGAGATCAAGAGAAGCAATTGAGACTCCCTTGAACCCATTTGTAAACCACCTTTAAATCAACAGCAGCAACAGCACCAAGGACAGCAGTTAGGGCAAGAAAGAGATAAAGCTGAGAGGGGCAAAATAGACATGAATGTTACACAGCTAGATTTGGAATAATGTCAGTTATTTGAGGTCGAATTTGATCTTTGTAGAAAAAGAGGTAAGAATAAAATAGTGATTCCATCAGGTGAGAAGATAAATCATCATTCTTTTAACTGATAGAATTAGCATTTACTCACAATTCTATCCTCACTTGGAGAAATCAAATGACAGAGTCAAAATTTCAATTCCGATCCAACCTTAAAGCTACCAAGCAATGCCACATTAATCTTTTTACAAGTTACTTCAAAATCAAAAATTAAAGAACTCTCATCTGCAACCAGTTTTTAAAAGGATCTAAAATCATTCCATGGCATTTAGATCAGATTCCTCAGGCAAAACTCTGCCAGCAACTGCTATCACACACAAGTAATCCATGTTCAAGCCGAGAAAAAATTCTTGCTTTTACACAGATAAACTGGGAAGTTTGGAAAAGGTTCTCTATGGAAAATAAAAAAATGTAACTTAGTTTAAATATAGGTTTCTTCTTCAAATGAAAAATTAAAAAAATAGTTTTCCAGTTCTTAAATTTTATTTAGATAACTAAATAATTATATTACGTGTGAGGAAAGAATTACAACTAGTCAGAGGACTCTTGAAAACAGAAAAGAACCAATCTTCCAAGTTTACAATAAACCTTAGAAAATATTAAAACATGTTTTCCATATTTTTTCAAGTTTATTCCCAAACACATAAACATACACACACACATACACACCGCCCCCACCCCTAACTGCCGATGCCTAGGGGTGAGCACCAGGTCAAACCAGCAAATCAACTATACCAAGCATTTTGGTTGGTCTATTTTGGTTTTAAAATTTGTCTTTCTGAGTGTAAGAACACATAAAAACCAGCCCAAACTGCTAAAAATCAACACCTATATATATATATATATGCGCTGACTACACCAGACCAACCTTAGAAGCTCATTAATTTCATGTTTGGATATATGTTTTTATTGTTATTGTATTTCTTATACTCTTTGTTAGGATATAAGTTTATTTCCCTAATTTATTCTTAAACACACACGTAAACACATGCACTCACCCAAACCCGCCTAGGGGTGAGCACTGGATCAAACCAGCAAACCAACTAAAACAAGCACTTTCAGTTGGTCTAGTTTGGTTTTAAAATTTGTTTGTTCAATGGTTTGGAACACGTAAAAACCAGCTCAAAATGCCAACTCAGTACAATATGTTCTAGTTCATTATTTTCATGTTTGGCTATACATTTTTTATTTTTATTGTATTTTGTATAACCTATTTTGTACTACGTTTTTTTGTGTGTATTCAGGTGTTCTATTATAGACAGTATGTTCTAGAGGGCTTTATCTTTTATATTCACCCGTTTCCCATGCCCAGTTTAATTAAGAGTCAACTTTAAAGCCTAAACCATTGACCCAAACTATGAACTGTTGATTTGACAATCCATAGCTTAGTCCGGTTTATGGTTTGGTTTCAGTTTATAATTTCTCCAAACCAACAATGGTCGGTTTGAGTTTGGATTCATAGTGAAACCAACCAAGTTTAATCACCCCTACTGCTGCCACCACATCAAGATGACATTGTCAGCAGACCCACCATTCACCATTGCCACCACAACTCACCACAGCCACCACACCATTCCCGCTGCAACCACCACCCTCCTTTCCTAACACCGCCAAAATACTTGTTACTCTATTATTTCATCAAGAAAGAGATTTTCAGTTTCCAAAAGTTAAAGCATTCATTATGTTTCCTTTTTTTTGTGTGGCAAAGATATGAAATCTGGAAAAGGGAAATGGAAAATATTTTCCACCACACTAGTAGACCCAAAGAAATATCAGCAATTTTAAAAACTAGCCTTGAAAGTAATTAATGGAAACAAGTGATACATATCAAATGCATCCAACTGCACTAGTAATCCAACACAATTGGTCTCGCATCAAACCCATCACAAGGATGGATTTTTATCTAATTCATCAGATAATAAATTATTGCCAACATCAGTTGTGTTCTACCAAAGTTCAAATACTCAGTAGCCACACACAAACAAAAAAGAGAGAAAACCACTTGTGTGCAAACCTTCTTTGGCTACCAAACAATTGTATCAGTAGCCCTTGCCAGGCAAGGCGCTGAACCCACTTAATTCCAACTTGAAGAAATATTTCTAGCCTACAGACTTAAGAAGAAATAACTAAATCATGTGCAGTCAAAAAGCAGTATCTAATAACCAGCTGCTTCTTTGTGGTCTCCAAATGCAAAAACATATAACATAATGTTACCTGTCTTAGACGCAGAAGCTGCAAAATCTTTCTTGTTTTTGGATGCATGGCATTGATACTGAAAATTCCAGAGTCGCAAAAATGAATAAATAAATAAATAAGAGTCAACATTTTGCAGTGAACAAGCCAATATCAGGGGAAATAACATAAAATGCATACCCACGGATACGAATAATAAACAAAAGCTTGGCCTCTGGGTCAACGTAAAATCCACCTTTCAATTTCGCCTCACGCTTCAAATCAATCAGTTCTTTATCCTGCATATCATAATGAAAAATGTTATCTCGGTAATTCAAATGGCAAATCATAAAGATTAAAGAATAAGATTACAACTAGACAGGCGCGTAAGCCCCACTACCTTCTCCTCATACTCCTTTGCATATAGCTTGGCTCTATTATAGATCAATTTCCTGTTCTCAGCATTCTTTTTCTTCTTGGTTTCAAGTTGTTGCTTTGCTGCAAGAGCCCACTCCTCCTCCCTTTTTCTCTTCTTCAATACTGACTCTGGAATCACTGGTCCTCCTTTGGCTGCCTCTTCACCCATTTCTACTGAAAAAACAAAGAAAAATAAATTAGGCGACAAGTCCTAAATTGGGCAATTGCATATATTTAAAAATAAAAGCAAAATAAGTAAAAATAGGACAATAAGACTTTTGCCACAGGCTGAGAAAGGAAGGTTTCATTGCCTACTCTTGACATGTCAGAACTACAACCTGCACCAAACCAGACCTAGTACAATATGTTACCTCAGTTGATTTTCCTACTGTCCTACTTAAAAAGCCAACAACTTTCCAACTTACAGCCATAAAGCCAGGACTCATAAACTCAATTTCTTTTTATTTCGAACACTTCCTTGAGAACCAAGCAGAGTTGAATTAATTTATCATCTTCTTTTTTTCATGGTAGATTCTAGTCTCCTCCAAATTTGAAAACCAATTTATGAAAAAAATTAATATATATATATATATATATATATAGAATAAACTTTAACTTCATTTTTTCTCCATCTTATTCAGTAACCAACAGTGGGTACCCATTGCAAACCAAACAAAAAGCACACACACTAGCTCAGCCTTGATTGATATATATCCAAAAACCCAAAAAAAAATGCCCTGTGCGGCTGCTAAGAAAATGGTAGAAAAAAGAAGGAAATTAACGGTTTTAAATATTAGATTTAAACAAAACCAGCCTCTCGACTATGCTTAATACAAAAAGATTTGGATCGCTGAGTTTACTCCTTCACTTCTTACACTTAAATCAAAACGAATGAACCATACGAATCATCATTTCCCTTCCTTTACATTTTCGTAGCATCCAAACAGATACCAGGAAAAAGAACACAACATCTAAAAATTCACTACAAAAGTTCAGAGAGATTCAAACCAAAGGTATCGAGAATAACCGTTTAAGCCCTACATTCATTGCTACATTTTATACTACTGATTACTTTTGGTCACTTAGAAAAAAAAAAAAGAAAAAAACAAGAAAGGAAAATGAAATAAACTAAAAGACTGAAACTTAAAAATCTTAATCCTTCTCTCTTATTTCTTTTACTTTCTAGTTGACGTAAACTGATGTGAAGATGAAAGAAACTGGACGTACCCAGCTCGCCGACGGTTGATCGTCTAGGGTTTGTCCCTGGCTGGAGAATTGGAGCTGGCTGGAGAGGAGAGGTTTCGGCAGAAGCTGCGAAGTTTATAGGGTTTTGAGCATCCAACGGTCCGGAGTTTCTTTGGGAGTTAAAGTGGATCTGGGCCGTTGGCCGTAGTAATTCCTTGGACGTTTTTGCTCACTCGTATGACGGGCACGTACAATGCACGTGCCTATCTTGATATTAATTTCTTAACTTAATATTTATTATATATTAGCAGAGATCCGTGAAATGCATGAATTTATAATTTATATATTTTAAGAATAAAATAGAATTACATAATATTAGGTAAATTGAATATTTTTTTTATAGTTGACTATTTAAAATGTTTTAAATAGTTATAAAATTTTTTAATAATATTTTTATGGATTATATTAGTAAAATCATATTTTAGTAACTGTTTTTATTTATTATGATTGATAGTTATAAAATTTATTAGTATAATTATTAATATTGATAAAAAATTTATTATTTCATATATTATTAGAAATTGAAAAATAAAATAACAAAATTATAAGAAACTTTATAGTACTAAACAATTTATTTATGGGATGAATAAAAATATTTATTATTATGCTTTGTTATGAAAAATGTATATATATATATATGTCATCCCAACTTCCACCGCCCCATCTTCCACTATTTGAGTTTTTCCACCCCAATAAATGTTTTGTTATGCATATTACTCTAAAAAAGGGCACCTTACCCCTCACATTTGGAACACACATCTTTACATACTTGTATACTCACTTACTTGAAGTAAGGTATATAGTAAGAAAATGAGAGATATAGAAAAGAGAGATATCTTGTACAAGGTCGGTTTCGATATTTTGTATAAGACTGCTTTCAAATCACCTTATAATTCCTCCCGTGATAGTAAAGTTTTTTATTCCATCCGCCCGTGGAGTAGGCATAGCCGAACCACGTAAATTTCCATCTCATCTTTATTTATGTTCATGCATCTATTATAACACGTTATCAGCACGAGACTCTAACCAACTGAGTTGTTTCTTTAATTCTTATTTAATTTATTTATTTCTTGTAAGTTTTAATCCACAAAAATATAATATTTTCTAGAAGAGAATATGTCTTTTAAAGTTTAAAGAATGTCAATTTCCAGAAGAGATGGTAAGATAGCCCTCATGAAGAGGCTATATATATTTAAATTTCCCAGAGAGATAATCCTCCTGAAGAAGCTATATATTTAAATATTATGTATATATATCTCCCAAAGAGATAGTCCTCCAGAAGAGGCAATATATTTAAATTTCTAGTCAACATATTTAATCTTCCAAAGAGATAGATCTCCTAAAAAGGATATATTTTTAACCTCCCGAAAATATGTTAAAATTGACCTTCTGAGAAGGTGAAACATTTATCCTCCAAATGAGATAGTATATATAATCTACGGAAGAGGTGGTAAATTACTACCCAATTTAATATTATAAATTGAAATCATACTCCTTAAAAGTACAAATTGAGAAAAATAAAATAATTGTTGGCTTTTTGAGTTTGATCTTTGTTTTGATGTTGACAAACATAAGTATCTTATGTGTGTAATTAGTGCTTGAACATGTCATATTTCAGGACACACATAAGGGACGGGAAGTGGATGTCAAACTAGGACTTAAAGCACATAAAATTTGGTGTGTTCCATAGAGTTTTTAGAGTAAAAGAAGAAGACATATTTGATTTGTATTTATAATGCATTTAAGTTTTATGATTTTGGTTTATAACAATACATGCATCTACATGACATGTCTAAATGCTCAAATTGATCGTAGACAGACCTTAGGGCACCTAGAGTTTAACCAAAAACCCTTTTTCATAAAAATTAAAATCAAACAAAGATCTTGGAGCAGTCTTAGGTGACTTAATTTAAAAGTCTGGTCGACCGAATCCTTGGTAGTAAAAATGCATCGGTCAACTGAACAGGTCAGAAGTAAACATGTTGACTTCGTTAGATAGACCATTCTGTTTTGAACATATCTTTCTCGATCAACCAAACCAACACATGTCTGACCCCCAAATGTTCAGCCGACCAAATGTGTAGTTCATTTTGGCCACGGTCAACCAAACCAAATGAGCGGTCAACCGAACCTTAGCTTCGGTCGACTAAACTTACGAAGAGTTCAAAATCGCCCTAAGACGGTCGACCAAATCCGTAGTCCAAAATTGACACGATCTGTAGTGACCCGAAGAATAATAGCATTTTAAATATTAGAGGGAGAGGAAATAGAAATAGAAACAGAAGGAGGTCGTAGACTTCGTCGACGAATGCTATTGCATTTTGGAGATAATATTAAATAATCATAAATTCAGAAAATTGCCCAGCTTCATCGACGAACACAGGGTCTCGTCGAAGAAGGTCTTCAGAATTTCGTCGACAAACACAGGGTTTCGTCGACGAGAAAATACCGAGAGATGGTTCGGGCTGCTTTGAATTTCGTCGACGAACACAGGGCCTCGTCAACGAATTTTTTGAAGGGCTCGTTGACAAGGTGACGTGTCTCGTCGACGAACCTGGCCCTATAAATAGTGGAAACCGGGATTTTATCACACTTCTCTCGCCGCTCTCTCTCTCCTACGACTCTCTCTCCCTTCTCTTTTCATTTTCGGTTCCAGTCGCCGGATCGACGATCTGAAGCTACCACGATGCTCCTGACGGAGTTCTCTACGCATCTACCGGAGCGGATTGTCGAGAAATCGGAATTGGAAATCATCCTAAATTCAGGGTAAGGCCTTTTAGTCTCCTTTTGGCCTTGTGGTAGTTATATAAAATGATATAGACGAAAAAATAATGATGTTTAGTTCTGGCATTTGTTGGTTTCAAGGTGTTTTGTAGGAGGCCCTGCGGGTGTTAGGCTTGTATTCCCTAGGGGCTTTCCAGTAGTCAGGTAAGGGAAATATGCTATGCTAGAAAATTTCTAAATATTATACAGTTATTTATTTATGAAAATTACGTATTTTAGTATGGTGTGGCTTGTGATTATGTATATGGTACGGGGATATGTTTTAAGAATTTAGTTTCCCAATTTTATGAATTTCAGTATTATGGTTATATGAACTTTAGTATCATGATTTTGTGGATTTCAGTACCATGATTTTATGAATCTCAGTACCATGATTATACGAATTCCAGTATTACAAATATGCAGTTCCATGTTATGATTATTCAGATTTCAGTACGTTGTGCAGCATCATGATTATTTCAGTACTTCAGAATCATGGTAAATCAGTTAGTTATGTATAGAAATATATTATATGATATCAGACCCTGTTGGACTTGCAGCTACACAGCACGGTACCGTTGCTACAGATACTATGTTACTTTATGAGTGCAACCACCTATTCAGATATACGTGGTAAAGTCGACCACCTAGGCCCTTGAAGAGGTTAGGCTCTCCATCCAGACATGGGTTGAGATGGGTAGGTCGACTGATGGAGTTCAGTGATTTATTCCTAGTTGGCCAGCCAGGGTAAATCCAGCCTACGGGCCTCACAACCTCGTCATGAGGGGCATGTCATGACACAGATAGTCACAGGGAACAGTTTCAGTTATTATTATATACGTATGGATTTACTGGTTCGGGGACCCTACTTATGTACATTAGAAGTATTTTAAGTTATAACTTACAATACTGTTATGTTAAGCAACACGGATAGGGGATGCATTTTCTTACTGATATTGTACTTAACATATCCAGTTATACATGTTTATATAAAATCAGATTTAGCACATTATTGTTAGCTCATTTGCCACACACTAGTAATAGCATATTTCTTCTTACTAAGCGTTGGCTTATCCCAGTATTGAAATATTTTTCAAGTGATCCAGGTAGGCGAGCAGATTAGGCTCGCAAATAGAGGGGTGTCTGTAGTACCCTATCAGCAGAGTAAGTATCATTTTTGTGTAGCCCTCACCAGTTAAGGTTATTTTGGGAACAGTGATACATGTGTATTCAGAGATTACATACTAGCACTCTGGTAGTACTCTGGTATTGTACATAACGTATATGGATGTGTTTATTTAGTTTCCGCTTCTTGCTGCTTAAGTTTATGGATGGACTTATCTCAGTAGGGTATCAGAGCATGTAAATAATCATAGTATAAAATAAATAAAAAAGTCAATTTAGTAAGCAGGTTGTTACACGATTGACTAAACCTATTAATATTGTAGTAACCCGGATAATTATGGGAATTAAATAATAAAGAAAAGAGAGGGAAAATAATTTTAAAGGGGGATGCAGTAGGGCCTCGTCGACAAAAGCAGTCTTCTTGGGCTCGTCGACGTGGACATGTGTCTCGTCGACGGGAATTTACCGCGGGGCTATTTCAAGGCCTAAAACTCTTTGACGAGGGTTAGGTGCTCATCGACAAATTTCCTTTTTGAACTCGTCAACAAGGTGACATGGCTCGTCGACGAAGCCACGTAGCAAAAGGTCTATAAAAAGTAGAAAATCGGGTTTCAGCGAGAGAAAATCATTTCTCTTTTCTTTCTCTCTCTAACTCAGTTCTCTTTTCTTCTCTCTACGATTCTCGCCCCAATTCTCCCCATTTCGACAATCTGAAGCTGCCACATTGATCCTGGGGAGATTCTCTACAAGTCTACCAGAACAGATTGTTGGTTTGACCAACTTGGGTACCATCCCAGAATCAGGGCGAGTAGATTATTTGGGTATTTTTAGTTTTATTAGGCTTATTTGAGTTTAAATTTTGAGTAATATGAGAATATATTGGAGTTTTGTGAAATAAATTAGGATATTATATTTTCAAAAATAGTGTGTTTTTGGGACCCTGCAGGCATGGGATGAGGACTCCTAGAAAATATTTCTAAGAGCCCAAATAAATTATAGTTTAATGAATTGCGAGTATGTAGGTTCAGGGAAATATAGTGATTTATTGGAAATATGGATTATTTCAGGATTTTGGGAATAGTAGGTTGTGAGCGTGAGGATAAGTAAGAGGCGAGCCTCCCAACCAGTTAGGTAAGGGAAATATGCTATGCTAGTAAATTCAGAAATATTAACATTAAATTATAGTATTTGTTTATTAAGGTATAAGGTATAAATTATACAGTTTTACAGATTTCAGAACATGAGTTATATCAATTGTGTGACCTGAGTAGATATTTGTTAAGTACATAATTTATATAGTTTCTCAGAATATCATGATTTACAGTATATATATATACAGACAGATATATTTTATAGACAGATATTTTTCATATATAATACAAATATTTTATAGTATTTATAGAATGCCATGTTTTCCAAAACCATAATACTCAGACAGTACCGATTATTCAAACAGATATGACAATCAAATAACACAGATATTACAGTCAAATATTTTAGTTATTTTAGTGAGATAGTATAGTATTTTCAAATCAGATTCATAGTGTTATAGTTATTTTGGAAATATGATGAAAACAGTACGATATTTATAGAAATAGTATATACAGTATCAGACCCTAATGAATCAAGTTATGATCAGTTAGTAGAGCATGGTACCGTTGCTAGTATAGTTTATAGTGCAACCACACATCTTAGATAGTGTGTGGATGGTTTTCGTCAACCGTGCCAGGAGGGTTCGTAGACTCCCCAAAAGACTGGGTTGAGGTGGCCAGTTTGCCAAGGTAGTTACCAATTCCGTGTCTATGAGAGAATGCAGTTTGGCGGGGCTGAGGATTGGTAAAGTTACAGTTGACTTACCTGGTGGGCCAACCAAGATTAAGTCTCGCCTACGAGCTGCACAATCCTATCATGAGGGGTTAAATCATGACGCCCAGTTTTTCTAGAGTAAACATCTCAGTTATGTATATGTATACAGATTTACAGAATATCTGCAGATATAGTATGATACTAAAAGTATGAAAAGTAGAAAACTCAGAAACTACAGTTATACCTTAAACTATGATAAATGCAAATTATATTGTATATTAATTTACCAGTTTTTATAGTTCGGATATTATCAGTATAGTATTTACGAAATTCAGTCGCCACACACTAGTAATAGCATATTTCCTCTTACTGAGCATTGTCTCATCCCAGTAATTTAACATTTTTCAGGTGATCCAACTAGGCGAGCAGACCAGGCTCGCAGATAGAGAAATCTTTTATTTTGCCCTGTTTATAAGGTAAGTGTATTTAAGGGATTATATTTTTGAGTAGATGATACTGAGATGATGTGTAAATATGTATATATGGTTTGGAAACACTGAATTATGGTATTGTAAATATGGGTGTATGACTTTATGTTTTTCGCTGCATAGGTATGTCAATTTGTGTACAGGGATACCTCAGTACCCATCTGGGGCCTAAGATGTTATAGTAGGTATTATAGGGGTATTGGAGTAATTTATATTATTTAAAAAAGATGAATGAAATGGTGTAATTTTTGGGTCGTTACAAATATGGTCGACCAAACTTTGAATATAGTCAATCGAACCTTTCGGGTTGGAAATTTTTTAAAGGGCTAAGACATCATTAATTTTTAATTAAACTTTTTCAAAATACCAAGCGTGTCCCCAACGGTCATATTTTCTTGAAAATCTATAAATACCCTTTCATTTGCTTTGATTAGTAATTTTGATTAACTCCAAATTCTCTCTAAACCTTTGTTAATCAAAGTTCCTCCAAATCATCTTTTATTGCAAAAATCACTTATTTGGGGCAAAATTTTTGAACAAAAATCTCCAACTCTCTTCCACTCTTTCACTTCAAAATTATTCTTGAAGAGAGTATATTTATTTTTGGGCGTTTATTTTTACATGCTTGCTCTCACTTATTACTTATTTTTGAAAATCTTTTTGAAAGTATGGTTTTGGTTTCTCCCGATCATTTCCTTAATAAATATTTTTGGGAGAAAGTTATTTATTGCACAAATATTTTCTTGAGCTTAAATTCCTAGATTCTCTAAATATTTTTTATTTGCAAAAATATTTATAGGAGAACAATAATACTTATTTTTCATATATATTTTATTTGTACAAATATTATTTAGATAAGCATCCTTACTCTACTAATCATTATTGCATATCATATTAGAGTGTATGTATTTGAGCTTAATGTGTACATCTCTGTTTATATTTTCAGAAGCATGTTTTATGTGCGAAAAATATTTTTTATTGTATCGGTTGGGTTTAGCCTGGAATTGAACTGGGGAGTCTTAGCCCCGTAAGTGAGACCGGTTCGGTTCAGCCCGAAAATTGAACTAATGGGTCTCAGCTCCGTAAGTAAGACAATTTGGACTCAGCCTTGTGATTGAGTTGGGGTTTACCTCATCCCGTAATGAGAAGTTGTAATGGCTTTTGCTCCATCCATTTAAGTGAGCAGGTTTAGTGTAATCCTTGGAAGGCATGCCCAAGGCGACGTAAACTGGTTTGGTTGAATTTCGATAACAAATATTGTGTGTCTCTCTCCCTATCTCATTTACTTTCCACACTTTAATTTCAGTATATGTATATTTGTTCATGTTATAACCATCTTGCATGCACACATAATTAATTTAAATGAGATATGCAGCATATGTGTATGTATGCACACATTGCTCACTTACTTTACATATATGTTTTATTTCAAATGGGATATGAGATGTGGTGAATCAGCGTAATTGTTTAAATTAGTGAACAAGTTTTCTATGTCCAATTCACTCCCCTTCTTGGGATTTCACAAATTCCAACAATAATGTTCCTAAAGAAACATATTTAAGTACCTCAGAGGGATGGACATAATATTATATTATTATCTTAATTTTATTTCAATTTTTACATTTTGTTCCCATCCGCCCTGGAGTAGGCATAGCCGAACCACGTAAATTTCTATCTCATCTTTATTTATGTTCATGCATCTATTATAACATGTTATTAGAATCAGACTCTAACCAATTGAGTTGTTTCTTTAATTTTTATTTTATTTATTTATTTCTTGTAAGTTTTAATTCACAAGAATATAATATTCTCTAGAAGAGAATATGTTTTTTAAAGTTTAAAGAATACAAATCTCCAGAAGAGATGGTAAGATAACCCTCATGAAGAGGCTATATATATTTAAATTTCTTAAAGAAATAATCCTCCTAAAGAGGCTATATATTTAAATCTTCCGTATATATATCTCCCGAAGAGATAGTTCTCCCGAAGAGGCAATATATTTAAATTTCTAGTCAACATATTTAGTCTCCTGAAAAGATAGACCTCTTGAAAAGGGTATATTTTTAACCTCTCGAAGAAATGTTAAAATCAACCTACGGAAGAGGTGAAACGTTTATCCTCCATACGAGGTAGTATATTAAACCTTCGAAAGATGTGGTAAATTATTACCCAATTTAATATTATAAATTGAAATCATATTCCTTAAAAGTACAAATTGAGAAAAATAAAATAATGTCTCTGAAGAAACATATTTAAGTATCCCGGAGGGATGTAAATAATATTATATTATTATCTTAGTTTTATATCAGTTTTTTCATTTTGTTTTCTAAATTGCCTTATTATTATTAATTTATTCAGATGTCAAACCTAAACAAAGTTGAATTTGTTTCCCTTTATATCAAAGGCAATATTTATTTTTCATGAATTCTTGATGTTGATTTACATCTAAATGTAATAAATTTGGGAAATATTATTTTAGATGGAAATACCGCATCCTTGTAAGATCGCACAAAAGTTACAATCTTCATCCGTCATCATTTAGATGAGGAATTAAAGAATGAATAACTCACTATCAAAAACCCACTTATCCTATGGAAAAATTTAAAGGATAGATTCGACCACCAAAAAACTGTGATTTTACCAAAAGCTTGATATGAATGGTTGCACTTGAGGTCGTAAGACTTTAAAACGGTCAGTGAATATAAGTTAGCTCTACATGAGATTACCTTAAAACTAAACTTATGTGGTGAAAATATTACTGATGAAGACATGCGAGAAAATTTTTGACCTACTTTCCATCTCACTAATGTGCTATTGCAGCAACAATATAGGGAGAAGAAATTAACTAAATTTTATGAACTTATATAATGTTTTCTTGTTGCTGAGCAAAATTATATTTTGACTTTAATAAATAAATTGTTGATATGATCAATTATAGCAATAGGTTTTTAAAATATGTGTTGTAGTGTGAATTGTCTTAAAGTTTTAATCGATTGATGCATCTACTAGATGGTCACATGTTTATCTACTTTCTATTCGTAATATTGCATTTGCTAGACTTCATTCTCAACTGATTAGATTATGAGCTCATTTTCCTAATTATTCAATTAAATTAATTCGTTTGGATAATGCTGGTGAATTTACATCTCAAACTTTTGATAATTATTGCACGACACTTGGAGTAGATGTTGAACAACCCGTTGCTCATACTCATACACAAAATGGTTTAGTTGAATCTTTTTTAAAGAAACTTCAACTTATTGTTAGACCTCTGATTATGAGAACTAAATTGCCTTTATCTGTTTGGGGACATGCTATTTTTCATGCTGCATGTTTTGTTTGTATAAGGTCAACTGTTTACAATAATCTTTCACTCATGCAATTAGTTTCTGGGCAACAACATAATATTTCTTATTTAAGAACTTTTGGTTGTGCAATATATATTCGTATTGCACCTCCTCCAAGAACTAAATTGGGTCTTCAACGTAAGCTTGGTATCGCTTGGTATCTATGTTGGTTTTGATCTCCCTTCTATTATTAGATATCTTAAACCTTTAACAAGTGATTTGTTTAAAGCACGGTTTCAAGATTGTCATTTTGATGAATCAGTATTCCCTACATTAGGAGGAGCCAAATCAGTTCCTAAAGCACAACATGAAATTACATGGAATGCAGTTTATGTAGTGTTTCGAACTCAGTGGGGCCCGGAGTGCTACTATTTCCTATAAATATATCTCTAATACCATAAGTATAATGACCCGAAACCAAGTAGGGGGTCCCGGGTGTCACTGTCCATAAACTCAATTTAAACATGCAGCGAAAGATAAATAAACCTCAACCACATTACCAGAGTTCTAAACCATCCCAGTTACACATATGTATCTCCATGTTCTATACATTACATGCCAAAATAAACTAAACATAACAAATCTAGTGTCTCACAACACTAACGATAACTACCAAAAACTAATTCTCAGCCCCGTAGCATGCTAGGCTCGATTCCTTGTAGGACCTGAAATATGATATGGATATTGGGGTGAGACACTTCTCAGTAATACGGATTAAATTATCATCAGTGTGTGGCTAACATGAGTTTTAGTGTAAACATAATACATTTTTTTTATTTAACTGAACGTGAAAAGCATTATTAAACCTGTACTCACACCTTTATAAATGAAAATACATACATTTTCCTTGATAAAATACTGTCGGCTCATTATAGTTCATTTTTCATAAATAACATATATGGATAGAGAACCTTCCTTATTAAGCCATAATATAACATCATGAATAACCCCCATAATCGGGTTGTGCGGTCCGAAGACTAGACCTAACAATCTGGGCAGCCGACCACTACTAGGTCAACATAACATGCTTTGAAGTACGATTTGCCTACCGTAGCCTGGTCCGGACTCCAGGAGCGGTCCACAACTCTTCGCAGGCCAAATCGACTGTCTATGGCCTACACGTCCACTACCGTGTGGCTGCACTAATACTTTCACTAGCTATGGTACCAAGCTTCCAAAAGATCTAGTCCCTTAGGGTTCATAACCCATATATATAATTTACATAGTAAAAATAGTAACATGAACTCATTTTCACAAATCCATATAAAACCTATAAAGTTCACGATTCCATATAAAACTTGTCATATCGTATCTCGACATAAAGTCGTCATATCATAACCCGGCATACATCTGTCATATCATAACTCAGCATACAGTTGTCATGTTATATCTCGGTATAAAACTAGTTTGTCATATCTCGGCATAAAACCATCATATTCATGACTGAAACTGGTCATATCATAACAACATCAAGTTTAATTAAGCAATAACCATAAATATCATCATGCACACAATTTTAGTGATATTTCATTATATAATGAACTATCCGAGGAAAATATAGTTTGCTAAAAATAAAGGTATGATCATCCCTCATGTAGTGACCCCAAAAATAATATGAAAGTGTAAAAAAAAATTATTATTATTAATTAATTAATTAATATTAAATTGAATTAACTAAATAAATAATATGATAGTTATATATATATATATGTTTATATAATAAATTAAAATATTATAATAAAATATGTATATACTAAAGGTTCCCTGAAGCTTCATTATAGCTTTAGGAAGGAAAAAATCTTTCTTTATTTCTCTGAGAACCAATGACCATCTCTTTCTACTTTGTCACTCTCCTCTGCTCGCCTTCCCTCTCTCTCTCTCTCTCTCTCTCTCTCTCTCTCTCTCTCTCTCTCTCTCTCTCCTCATTCCTCATTTTCTTGACAAATATTAGGTCAATTGAAGAATGGAAAAAACCACTGGATTCCTATCTTGGCCACTGACAATTTAATCGGAGTGGATTTACCGTAGGAGCGTCGTAGGCACCACTCCTAGGGTAAGGTAAACTCTTACTCTCTCCTCAATTTTTCCTTAAATATTTAGCCAAATCGACGATCGGACACCACCACGGGGTCCTAGCTCCAATCCTCATCATTTTAATCGAAGCAGATTTTTAATTTGGGTTTCCTAGGCACCACTCCAAGACTAGGGTAGGATAGTGGAATTATATCCATTAATTATTTTTAAGGTTTAATTAGCTATTAGGAGTGTATGGGCTTAGGAAATATTAAAATAGTTATTATTTTGGGAGTTGAATTGATTAATTTGGGAGAAATGTGATTTCAGGGTTTTGAGTTCCGAGCGCCGCGAGTGTAGATTTAAGGTTTTAGGCAGGCTTCTCAGTAAGCAAGTAATGGGAATAAATTATAACTGTTATTTTTTAAATTAGTGGTTGAATAAATACATGAAAATGGGAATATGATATTTTGCTTGAGATTATTATGATATGAATATCAAATAAAATTGTGTGTCATATGATTTATACTGGAAATGTGTTGAAACTGGATTATGTGATATGCACTGAAAATAAAGAGACCATGATATATATTGAAACGTTTTATGCAGAAATGAAGATAATGGAAACCAGTTATGTTTTATATACTGAATTGCGATGATATGAGATTTGAAATAATGAAAATGATGAATTGTAATATACCAATGTGTATTTTACTAGAAAAGATTGGAATATGATATGTATGTATAGAAATGTTTTCTATGATAAACGAGGAAATAAAAAATATTGATATGTTTTATTGAGAAATATTGAAATACGTGAAATGAGATATGTTCTATTATGAGAATGGAATATGTACTGAAATGATGAGGATGAAATAGAAAATGATGAGAATATTATTGATGTGATGAAATGTACCAACATATTGAAATGTGATCACTAAAATATGAATATTGCAATGTCAATTTTGCAATGCATATACTGAAATGTGAATATTGAAATAAGAATATTGTAATGTGAATATTGAAATGTGAATATGGAAATGTGGAAATAAGAACCCTAGTGGACTGGAGTATTTCTAAAAGCACGGTATCGTTGCTAGTGAGATGATAAGTGCAACCACACGGTCTCGTGGAGAGTGTGGCATGACAGTCGATTGAGCCAGTGAGAATGGTAGTTTTGCCCCTGGGTCCAGACCAGGGTTAGGCAGTCCAATCATACTACAGATGAATTGATGAATTTATTATTTTGATCTAACCGGGTAGGCCAACCGCAGTTTAGATCCAATATTCAGGCCGCACAACCCTGATCATGAGGGGAAGCATGACGTGGTGAATATTCTCAGGGCAGCCATGAGTTACAGACGACACATGGGTGAGTTACTGTGGACACTCTTGAGTTAGAATGTGAAATAAGAAATGAGAAATGAAAGAGTGTGAGTTTAATTACATAAATAATTAGAGCGAATACACTTTCCTTTTGAATTGGTATCAGAGAGGGGTTGTAGCAAAACTTAACTAGAAGCTATATAAAGATCACTATGGCACACCTAGGTGTGTCCCTTTTTGTTGAAGGACAATCCTCAACTAGACCCCCTATTTTCTACGGTGTAAACTATACCTTTTGGAAACAAAAAATGAGAATTTATATTCAAACTATGGATTAGAAAGTATGGAAAGTTGTCACATATGGTGACTACATTCCTACTAAATTAGTAGATGGTAAAGAAGTGCCTAAAGAAGAATGAGATTTGGTTGATAATGACTATAAAATGATGCAAGAAAACTCAAGTGCCATGAATGCACTATATTGTGCTTTGGACATTAATAAATTCAATAAGGTCATGACATGTAAGTCAGCTAAAGAAATATGGGATAAGTTAGAGGTAACCTATGAAGGAACGGTAGATATTAGAGATAGTAGAATCGACATGCTCACTAGTAAGTATGAGACCTTTAAGATGAATCCAGATGAAACTATCACTAGCATGTATACTAGGTTTACTCACATAATAAATTCCTTAAATGCTTTAGGAAAAAATTACTCAACATATGAAATGATTCGAAAAATCCTTAGAAGACTTCCTCCAATATGGGAACTTAAGGCCATAGCAATCACGGAAGGAAGAAACCTGAAAAATACCTCCCTTGATGAGTTCATTGGATCCCTTCTCACATATGAGATGGTGATAAATGAAAGAAATTCATAAAACAATAATAAAAATAAGAAATCAATAGCCCTTAAGGCTGTCAAAGAAAGTTCTAGTGATGAATACGAAGATAATGAATTAGATGATGAAGAACTAGCCTTTGTTACTAAAAGACTTGGAAAATTTTTCAGAAGGAATAGGAAATTTCCTCATAAGTTTAAAGGATCAAAAACTTACAAAGGAGAAACAAACACAAAGGAAACTAAGAATGAACCACCTACATGTTATAACTGCAAGAAGATCGGACACATTAAACCTGATTGTCCACAGCTGAAGAGAGACAAGAAGAAGAAAAATAAGGCAATGAAAGCTAAATGGGATGATACAAGCTCAAACGAATCGGAGAATGAATCAAGTGAACAAGAAGTTGCCAACATGTGCTTTATGGCGCACAATGCTAAGGTAAACTCTTACTATAGTTCATTGGAAGAATCTAGTGGAGAGTCTTGTAATGATTCATGTGATAACATGTCTTCATACAAGGAAATCCAAGTTGAATTATTCGCCTTACACAATAGGTTTGTTAAAGTAACTAAAAGGAACATAGCTTTGAAAGAACAAAATGAAAATCTTAATAATCAGTTAGAATCCTCTAAACCTGCTGAAAAAGAAAAGGAATCTCATATTGATGACCTAATGAAGAAAATAAACATGTCTCAATAGTTGGTAAAACTACAAGTAAACGGTGAAAGCAAGAAAGACTTAGAAATAAGTAATCTTAAAAGTAAAATTGAAGATAAAGATAAAATAATTTACAACTTTACTAGAGGAAAAGAGAACTTTGAAAAAATGGTTGGACAACAAAGGATGATTAGTAACAAAGAAGGAATTGGTTACAATGGAATTGAAAACAAAAATAAGAAAAATCTATTTATGGGATATTTTGTAAAAGAAACAAAATACTATGCTAGTACATCTTCTACAAATATTCATGAACACACTACTTGTTTCTTGTTTAGGAATAAGGGACATATAAAGTTTAATTGTCCACTTAAAAAGAAGTATGTCAAAATTGAAAAATGAATGGAAATTGAACACTAAAAATAGATATGACTTAAAAAGAGTTAAGAAGGTTTGGGTTCCAAAAGCAATATCCTAAATCCTTCCTTGTAGGTATGCTTTAAGACCACTCCATCAAAAGAAAAATGGTACTTGGACAGCGAGTGTTCAAGACATATGACCGGGGATAGAACAAAGTTCACTACCCTAGTTCAAAAAGATGGAAGGTATGTGACCTTCGGTGACAACGCTAAAGGTAAAATCGTCGGGATTGATAAAATAGGTAGTGACAAAGGGTTTGACATAGTCTTTAAGGAAGATAAGTGCATAGTTCAAAACCCAAGAAAACATGAAGTGTTATTTACAACTTATTGTAATGCCCTGAACCCTAAAATAGGGTCTGAAGTGTTATTGTAATTAAAATCATGCTCTGTGACGCCCCGCACCCGCCTAGTGGGGCCTAGATGCTACGTTAACCATTTACCTGTATCTAATACCTTATTATCTCAATAACGTAGCGGGAATAATAACAATTCCACAATAATATACCAAAGTATCTACATATATACATCTCAAAATCATCTTCCAATAACCAGTATTCAGTATCATATATCGTAGTAAACATAAACAAACCCAAATATATACACAACCAAAAGTCTATACCCTCTCTTTCTAAAAAACGCTACAATGACCTCGAGCTCTCTAAGCTCGATCACGCGGAGGTCCTGAGAAAGATAAAATTTAACTATTGGGTGAGACACATCTTAGTAAGGATGGAATACATTAAATCAGTGTGTGGCTATCATGAGGTTTGTGTACAACATATATATATTCATCATTTTCAAATGAAACCACAATTATGAAATCATTCTTTGTTCCTACTCAAACACATGCAAGGTTTTTTACCAAAAAGAGTTCCCAAGGATTGGGGTGATTACCCACCCATACAAGTAGCACCCCTCTGCTTTGATACCTTATGCAACCTACAGTCACAACTGAAGCATATTAGGACACTTACCTTACTTAGTAAGCCCTCAGGTGGATGATTTATCTCGTATTCACAACCTTCACACAAATGTTTAATAGCAAAGGCTCCTGAGAATAGGGAAGTTTACCCGCCCATACAAATAGCTTCCCTATGCCCTAATACATTATGTAACCCTCAGCTACATTCGATACCTATCAAGACACTCACCTTTCTCAGCAAGCCCTCGAGCGAAGAGTATACCTCGCCTTAAATACATATAATACTACTATATTCATTACTGATAATACTTTACTACATTACTCTGTATATTGTTATCTCTGTATTATTCATCACATTTATATACATATTCTACATTTGTCATTTCTATATTCATGTTTGCTTTCACATATTCTATTTTCATATCATTCTCGTCTGCTGTTCTTATATTTGTTGTTCTCATATCTGTTATTCTCATATGTGTTGTTCTCATGTTATCACTGGTTTAATTAACAATTATGCGTTTAGAACTCTCTATACCAATGGAGAAATCACTGTTATGCTTCGCCCCATGACAGGTTGTGCGGCTGTAGATCCAATTGGTTGTTCCCATACTAGTCTAGAATCCAGGGGAACCCTACCCTTCCCAGCACAATCGACCATCCCGTCTCCACACTCTTTCTAAGATGTGTGGGTCCACTAGCGCTTCCATAAATACCCACAACAGTACTGTGCCAACTTTGTTCCACCGAAGTTCTCAAACCATACATTATAATCGAACATTATCAAACACATATAGAATAAATCATATCACATTTTAATTCTCAATGCATTTCCACTATTTCCTGCATCTTAAATATATATTATTGTTCAACACAGAAACTTCATTTTACTCATGCCACATAATTTAACAACATATTTCTTACGTTCACTATAAAATAAGCCAACCCACATTCATCATTCATATACTGAAATATATACATTTAATTTCTTACACAATTATGTAAAAAATATGTCGTTTTAACCTTGCATTTTCACAAATAATATCTAGTAGCTCAGCCCTAGGCTCAGAAATTTACAATTCAAATAGTCGGCTTTTCAAAACTCACATGAAAATCATATACATATACACATAAAATTTTCATTTTTCACTAGTTATTTTCTCAAAAATCCTAGTTTAATATATTCCCCTTACTTAATTTCCTGAACTATGCCAATAGGGACCCTAAAATGATGCCTGCAGCGCTCACCCGAATCCTAAATCAATAACCCTAGTTTAATCAAATAAACCACAAATAACCTACTATTTCAACATTTTTCTCAACCTATAGACCTCAAATAAACATTTTAAACCCTCAAACTAAGAATCCTGACCCTTACCTCAACTTTGGAGCAAAGCTTGGAAAGCCTAATTTAGAAATCTGCTCGGCTAGATGTGTAGAAAATCTCCCCTAGAACACCGTAGCGGTTCCCGTTTGTTGATTCGAGCTAAATCCGAGCCTGAATCGTAAAGAGAAGGCAGAGAGAAATGTTTTAGAAAGAGAGAAATGAAGAAGAATGAATTTCTTCGCAGAGAAGCAACCTTAGATCTTCTTATACACGATGTTGCCACGTGACTTCGTGGAAGAGAGGACATGGTTCGTCGACGAACCACAGAAGGGCATTCATCGACGAGAGGATACATTTGTCGATGAAACCTAAAATCTGAAATTCACTCTCTCAGGATCTCTTCGTTAACAAGGGACTGAACTTCGTCGGTAATCCCTAGAAGATCACTCATCGACGAAGTCAGAGGATTCGTCGACAAGGACTGCTGCTTCTTCTTTTTAAATTTTCCCCTTTCCTTATTGTTTATTTATTATCTTATTTATTATTATTTTTCCTAATTGTTTTAATCATTATAATTTTTCGGGTCTCTACACTTATAAAGTCAATAATGTATATTGTATAAACCTTGAAAACTTAATCTCTCAATATGTAACATGCTTAGCTGCCATGAATGAAGTCAGTTGGCTTTGGCATAGAAGACTAGGACATGCAAGCATAGATCTATTATTAAACTTATCTAGAAAGAAGTTAGTCAAACGTTTACCAAATAAAAAATTCATAAAAGATAAAATTTGTGATGCTTGTCAACTTGGAAAGCAAATTAAAACAAGTTTTAAAAAGAAGAAACATATTTCTACTAGTATACCCTTAGAACTTATTCATTTACATTTGTTTGGTCCTACTAAAACTTAAAGCATGGGAGGTAAGGAATATGCTTTTGTCATAGTTGATGACTACTCCAAGTTTACTTGGATACTATTTTTAGCCTCCAAAGATGAAGCTTGTAACAATGTTAATACATTTGTGGAAGAAGTTTCAAAATGAAAAATGATAGAGTGTTTCAAATATAAGGAGTGATCAAGGAAAAGAATTCAGCAACAAAGAAGTTGAAAATTTTGTAATGAATATGGAATTAATCATAATTTTTCAGCACCTAGAACTCCACAACAAAATGGAGTTGTTGAAATAAAAAATAGAACTCTTCAAGAAATGACAAGAACAATGCTAAATGAACATAAGTTACCAAAATATTTTTGGACTAAAGTGGTAAATATCACATGCTATGTGATAAATAGAGTATCAATAAGATCAAATTTAAATAAAACTTCCTATGAACTTTGGAAAGGAAGAAGACCTAACATTTCTTACTTTCATGTTTTTGGATGCAAATGCTTTGTATTAAATGATAAAGATGATTTAGGTAAATATGATGCAAAAGCCGGTGAAGGTATATTCTTAAGGTATGCATTAAAGAGCAAAGCTTTTAGAATCTACAACAAAAGAACCCTTACAATTGTGGAATCAATTCATGTAACATTTGATGAAGAATATCCATTTAATAAAACAATAAATGTCGAAGAAGTTCAAAATACTCAAAAACCAGAAGACTTAAAAATTATAAAAACAAAAGAAGAAGAAAATGAATTAAATTCAAATGATGATGCTATAGAAAAGTTTGAATTACCCAAAGAATGGAAATATGTAAGAAATCATCTGAAAGATCAAATCATAGGAGAACCATCACGAGGTGTAATGACAAGATCTTCTTTAAAAATCTATGTAATTATTATACTTTCTTATCTCAAGATGAACCTAAGAATGTTGAAGAAGCTCTAAGTGATGATTCATGGATAATAGTCATGCAAGAAGAATTAAATCAATTTGAAAGAAATAAAGTATGAAAATTAGTTCCCAACAAGATAATCATTCAATCATTGGAACTAATATTATTTAGAAATAAAAAGGATGAAAATGGAATTGTGTTAAGAAATAAAGTTAGACTTCTAACTCAAGGATACAACCAAGAAGAAGGAATAAATTATGATGAGACATTTGCTCTCGTAACTAGAATGGAAGCAATAAGAATGCTTTTAACTTATGCATCTCATAAGGAATTCAAATTGTATCAAATAGATGTAAAGAGTGCCTTTTTAAATGGTTTTATAAATGAATAGGTATATGTAGCACAACCACCGGGCTTTGAGGACATTCAAAATTCTGATTATGTGTATAAGTTAACAAAGACTTTATATGGTTTGAAACAAGCCCCTAGGGCTTGGTATGAAAGACTAAGTGGATTCTTACTAGAAAATGGTTTTCTAGAGAAAATGTTAATAGTACCTTATTTATCAAAACAAAGAAGGAAGACACGCTTATAATCCAAATTTATGTAAATGATATCATATTTGGAGCAACTAATGATGATCTATGTAAGGAATTTGCTAAATGTATGCAAGAAGAATTTGAAATGAGCATGATAAGAGAATTAAACTACTTCTTAGGTTTACAAATTAAACAAGCCAAGAATGGCTTTTATAAATCAATCTAAATATATAAAAGACATGTTTAAGAAATTTGACATGGAAAGTAGTAAGCCCATAGGAACTCCCATGAGTACTTCCATAAGTCTTGACAAGGATGACAAAGGAACACCGGTAAATATGAAATACTATAGAGGTATGATAGGAAGCTTGTTATACTTAACAGCTAGTAGACCAGACATAATGTTTAGCGTATGCATATGTGCACGATTTCAATCCGCTCCTAAAGAATCTCACCAAATAGCTGTGAAAATAATCCTAAGATATTTGATAGGAACAATTGATTTAGGACTTTGGTACCCTAAGGACACCAGATTCGAAATGATTAGTTATTCGGATGCCGATTACGCAGGATGTAAATTTGATAGAAAAAGTACAAGTGGTACATGTCACTTTCAAGGACGATCCCTAGTATCTTGGTTTTCCAAGAAACAAAACTACGTAGCCTTATCAACTGCTGAAACTGAGTATACAGCAGCAGAGAATTATTGTGCACAAACATTGTACATAAAACAACAATTCAAAGATTTTAACTTAGAATATTCAGCTATTCCAATAAAATGTGATAACACAAGTGCAATAAACATTTCTAAAAATCCAATATCACACTCAAGAACTAAACATATTGACATAAAACATCATTTCCTAAGAGATCACGAGCAAAAAGAAGATATAATGCTTGAATTTTTAAATACAAACGAGCAATAGGCGAACATTTTCACAAAACCTCTTCCCGAAGAAAGATTTATACCAATTAGAAGAGAACTAGGACTATTACACAATAAGGAAGTGGTTTAGAAATAATACAAGAAGAGAAAAGGAGAAAAATTGAAAATTCTAGGGAGTTAGTCGACTGAGTCAAATTTCCCAGTCGATTGACAAGCCCCTATGCTGCTAAATTTCATTTTGTCTGTGAGTCAAGCGACTGAGTCAGAATTCCCAGTCGACTAACAAGCCTTTGGGTTGTTGAATTTCATTTTTCTGTCAGTCAAGCAGCTGACTTCAAGTGACCCAGTCGACTGGATCATCGGGGTTTATAAAATTTTAGCACCAAAACCCTAAGTTCATTCTTTCCAGTCAACTGGACTATGTTCCTCCACTCACACGAAACCTTTCTCTTCTATTCCCTTTGATTCTAAACCCAAAATCCTTCCTCCAAATGATTGAAAATCATCTTCCCACTTCTTCTCCTTCGGATTTCTAGGGTTTCTACCGATATTCATTCACAAATATGCCAAGAACCAAATGGGCTGCCAATCAAGGTTCTACCTTTGGCCAAGAAGAAGATAACCTTGATCAATGGCTGGTTACTCCTCAAGCCAAACAAAGGTATCGTCTCCATCTTTGAGCAACTGATCCAATATTTGGTAAGATAATCGAAACCGCTTTCTTCACAGCTGATTTTCTAGATATTTTACCGATGTTCAGGGCAATAGGTTAGAAAAATCTTGTAGTCTATCAAGCAAAGGGTTTATACCCTAATCTTGTTAAGATTTTATATGCCAACATGACTCAAAATCAATCAGTTCTTTCCACTAAAGTTAGAGGCCATAAAACTATCATGACTCCTCAAACCTTTGCCCCCATTCTTCATATTAACCTAGGTGATTTTGAGTGTCCTACACTTTCTCGTACTTGGATTATGGACCAAGGCTTCACACCTGAGGAATTCTTACCTTTGATTATGGTAGAAGCACCCGACCAATTCAGAACTCCTCCAAAGTACACTCAGCTGAACCATTAAGTTCAGATTCTTAAGAAAATCATAACCTACAATATCACACCTCAGATCGGATCACATGATTACATGTCCTATGTGGATTGCTTCATTATGTGGTGCCTTTTGAAATGGAAGAAGCTTGACTTGTCCAGTTTGCTTTTAAAATGGATGTGGACAAGGTTGGAAGCTCGTCGGGTCACTCTTCCTTATGGAGACATCCTCAATATGTTGTTTTCTCATCTTTGTATCATCAGTTCGAATGAGTTGTTCGTCAAAAGAACTAGGTATGATTTGTTCAATTCTACAACTTTAAAATAGATGGGATATGAGAAGCATGACCAGGGTTGGTTTCTGAGAGGATGAAGACCACCTAGGCCAGTTGTAGAGACCTGGGAAATAAAATAATAAAAAGAAAATGAGAAAAATAATTTTTTGGCAAAGTAAGGAGAAAACCGACCACGGTTTTCTGAAAGTCCAAGAAAACCGTCGACGATTTTTGGCTACAAAGTTGAAAGTATAAAGGGAAGCCGAGGATCATTTGTAAATATAAAAAAAATAATAATTAAACTCTCTTTCTCTCTCCTCCCAAACCCTACGACCCTCCAAGCTTTCATCTTCGTTTCGATACCGTTAAGCCTCATTTCGACGATCAGGAACCACCACAGGGTTCATCGGAAGATTCTCTATAATGTAGGCGGAGCAGAATTTTGATTTGGGGTTTTGGGGTACCATCCCAAAACTGAGGTAAGGATGTTATCTAAGTATTTATGGGTTGTTTATCTGAATTATGGGATATATAGACTGAGAAATGTGAATATAAATATAGTTTTGGAGTTTAACTAAGGAATTGGGAATTTGTAAAATGCAGGGTTTGGTGGGAATACCGCAGACTAGCTAAGGATTTTAGTGGGTATTTTCTTAAGAACCCAGGTAGAATAATGAATAATTTATAGTTTAAGAAATTGTGAATATGCGTATTTGGGGAAAACGTGTATACGCTAGTTGTTCTGGATATTCAATTGATTGACAGGAATATATTCATATGTGTGTTATTTCAGGGTGTCGAAATTATGAACGCCGCATGCGTGAAATTGTAAAATAATAGATAGTGCTCAGATAGTCAGGTAAAAGGAAAACATGTTATGCCAACTTTATTAGAAACTTTACCAGTAAAGTATAGTATTTGATCATGAGTATTAGAATATGATTTTTGAATATATCAGAGCATGAAAATTATACAGTTCTATAGAGTATGTTTATAGAGTTTTTATTTAGTTGTGTGGCATGAGAAATACTAAACTATTATAGAAAATTCATACAGAGTTTCAGAATCATGTTTATATAATTTCTATAGAAATACGTTATACAGATTCACAGAAACATGATTATATAGTTTTTCTAGAGTTATGAGATACAACTTATACAATTTTATTTACAGAGCTACAACTATACAGAATTACATTTTATATGGTTATACAGAATTATGATATATAGTATATTACAGAATCATATTTAGACAGTATGTTATAGAATCATGATTACACAGTGTATTATAGAACATGATTATATAGTGTTTTTATAACCATGATTATACAGAATTATGCAAAACCATGATTATACAGAATTATGCAGAACCATGATATACAGAGCATAGAATGTAATAACCCAAGAAAAAAAAGTGAATAATAATAATAATAGTTAGTATTAAAAAAGAAAGTGTTTCTCTGTTAGGATCCTTGATTCCATGTTTGATGCCTAAGAAAGACCTTGTCTAATCGAGTGCTCAGAGACCATGGCGGCTCAGTCGCTCCCTGGAAGTCGGCTTGGTCAAAATGGAATTTCATAGGATAAACAGGGTAGACACTGTTTATATACGTAAATAAGTACATAAAATAATGTTTTGACTGACATAATTTGTAGAAATATATGATAAAATAATAATAATATAAGTATCATATGCGGGGCCCACAAGACTGTGTGGGGCCCACATGAGTCCCGAACCAGTATGGAGGTTTACACGAGTCTCAAAGCTATTTAGGATGCATAAAATCGTATAAGAATTATTCGAGTTACGTAGGATCCATTCGGATCTCGAAGTTGTGTGGGGCCCACAAGACCGTGTGGGGCTCACATGAGTTTTCAAAATTCAAATTTAATTCTTATTCAAAAATAAATAATAAAATAAATAAATACTAAAAATAGTTTAAAAGTAATAACAATGATAATAATAATGATAATAATGATTAAGAAAAATAATAAAATAATAAAATAATTAATTAACTAATTGATTAATTAATTAGGTAAGTAGTTAATTAAGAATTTATTTAATGGGAATGGTGGCAAGCACTCCCACATGGCCTCCATCCCCATCCCATACTCAACCCATACCTTGCCCATCCCTTGCCCATTCTTTAATTTTTAAAAAATTATAATTTCACCTATCTCCCCACACTTTTCTAAATTCTATTTCTTCCCCAAAATTTTCCTATAAATAGGGAGCTCTCAATCTTCATTTTTCACAACAATTTTCCAAGGAAGAGAAGGATTAGTGAGTGAAAGAATTTGTGGTGGAGAGAGAATTTTTGAATAAATTCTCAATCACCCACTTTTTCCGATCTCATTTCTTAAAGATAATTATTGTGTTCGTAGCACACGGTAAAAGAAGAAGGTAAGTAAATTTTGATTATGTTAGTTTTTTTTATTTAAAATTCATACCCGAATTTATTTTATAAGTAAATTTCAATTATATTAATTAGTTCCACAAAATTTCCATGAGTTTATTTTTACGCGTATTTAATTATACCAGTTCTATCTTTAATATACTTGCATCTATTTTTGGGTTAAGATATGTTCTAATCCCCTCGGGTAAATTTTCAGCATTTATTTCTATTCAAAAATAAAATTATATATATTTTTAACACAAAAATTTTGTGTGGCATGAGTTTATTTTTACGTCACATTTTTTATGAAAATATGAGTAAAGATGAGATTTTCACGATAATATTTTAAATTGCATAAATTATAATAAGATGATTTTAAAACCCCTTATGGCAACGAAAGTTCAAAGTTACAGATGCTCGGTACCGCAGCTTAAAGTTTATACGGATTAGAGTGCACCCACATTATTTACAGATTGGTTATTTATGTTAGTGAATTTTTCCTGAGTGCACACCTGGTTCCGGACCAAAACTTAATAAGGAAAATCTCACTTAAAGTTTACGTACGTTGATTTAGTTTGGTCGGCCAACCAGCTAAGTCCAGTCTTTGGACCGCACAACTCAGTCATGGGGGTAAACATGACTTACGGCAAAAAGGCCTAAGGGTGGTTTTTATAATATATGTTTATACATATTTAATTACGTGTACAAAGTTACTGATGATTTGAAGGAAAAGTGTAAGTTTACGTGAAAAGGATCATTTTGGTGCTTAAATGACGATCTAAGGAAAACGTATAAGGAAAAGTATATGTATGTTTATCCTTAAATATTTTTACAGTTTTAAAGTTAAAAGTTTAATTTAACAGTTATAGTATATGATTGTAAAAATTTACTGTTGAAATTGATGACAAAAGTTTTATGCAGAAATTTTTAAATTTATGTTTATTCTAAAAGCAGTCTTGAAGTTATAGTATTAAATATTATTTTACGAAATTATTTAAAAGCTCATTTTTGCCACACACTAATAATAATCTTATTTACTTACTGAGCGTCGTCTCACCCCAATCATATTTTATTTCAGATAACTCTGAAGGACATGTCGGAAATCAGGCTTAGCAAGCATGCGGGTGGGGATTAGAAAAATAAAAATTAATTAGAAATATTAGTATGATTTCAGATATTTACGTTTGTGTAATTTTCTTCTTTTGAAATAAACGATTGTAATATGGATAATTAGCGCTCTGGTTTAATAATAATTGAGTTTATTTTGCTTCCGCTGTAAATTAGTAGTAAAAAATTAATATCCCAGGCCCCTCGGGGTCGGGGTGTTACATAGAACCATGAAGTACAGAATTACAGAATATACAGTTTTTACAACGTCATGGATATACAGAAAAATTACAGAATCATGGTTAATACAGTTGATATAGAATCATGGTTAAACATATATATGTTATATAGAGATATTATTATATAGTATTAGACCCTGATGGAACAGAGTAGTATATAGAGCATGGTACCATTGCTATACAGAGTGCACCCATATGTCTTATGTAGAGACCTGAGGAATTATGGAATTTAAATAATATAAGAGGGAGAAAAAGGAAATTGTAAAGGGGGGGTCATAGTAGGTCCTCGTTAACGAACGCGATGAAGTGGCTTATTGGGATCATCGATGGGGACACATGTCTCGTAGACGAGGAATTATTGAGAGGGCTATTTCAGGGTCTGAAATTCGTTGACGAAGGTTATGAGTTCGTCGACAAATTCCCTTCTTGACCTTGTTGACGAAGTGACGTGTCTCGTCGACGAAAGCCAATGTATAAGTATGTCAAATTCGAATTTCAGCGCATAAATCTTGCACGCAGCCCTTTCTCTCTCTAGATTTTTGTCCCCTCTACCTTCTCTCTAAGTTTCTAGCTCGGGTTTTTGTTGGTTCAATGATCTAAAGCCACCACGCTACTCTTAGGAGGATTCTCTTCATATCTGCTGGAGTAGATCGTTAGTTAGGCTAACTTGGGAATCATCCCAAAATTTGGGTAAGTTAGTTAATTTTAGTATTATTGGGTATTTGTTGTTTCTAGACTGAGTAGAATATGTTAAGGAAATAAATATTGAGGTTTTGTTGCGAAAAATATTAATTTCAGGGTGTTGTGCTGGGAACACTACGTATGAGAAATTGTGTATTTTGTGAGCTTCTCAGAAAGCCAGGTAAAGGGATAAACTAAGTTAGGTTTCTTATAAAAATGTATTTACTATTTTACAACATTTAATACTAGGTAAATATGTATATTGTAGAATTATGTTGGAAATTATGCTGTTGATCAGAAATATGATATTCATGTATAATATCAGAAATATGATTTTAAAATAGGTTTTATTGTAGTAACCCGGAAAAAAAAATAAAAAATTACTTTTTAATTTATTAATTTAATCAAATTAATTAAATTAAGTTATGTGAATGTTAAATATATATATATAATATATAATAAAGTAAAAAAACAACATTATTAATTAAAATTATTAATCAATTAATTAATTAAACATTATTAAACTAAAGTAAATAAAATAACTGATCTACTGGATATATATATATAGATAGATCAAGTAATGTATATATATATATATATATATATATATATATATGTATATATATGTATAATATTAAAATAATATAAAGAATTCAAAAAATGCAATAAGATGAATTGGATTTCAATTTGAAATCCAATTGCAACTTATCAAGCATTTCCTCCTCTCTTCTCTCTGCTTCTCTGTGCCTCTCACTCTCTCCATTCTTTGTCTCTCTCGTCTCGTCTCCTTCTCTCCTTAATATCTCGGCGGATGTTCAGTCGATCAAAAAACCGAAGGTACTGCTGGATTCTTAACTCCGCCATCGACATTTCTACTAGAGCGGATTTGTCATGGGAGCGGCATAGGTGTCATTCCTGGAGTAAGGTAACTTTTCCCAATTTACTCAATTTCTCCTTAGATCTTCAGCCAAATCGACGACCGGGGCACCATCACATGGTCCTAGTCACAATTGTCGTCATTTTGGCGTGAGTAAATTTTCAATTTGAGTTTTCTAGACCCTACTTCAAAGCGAGAGTAGGATTTGAGGAATTAGGTAAATTGATTATATTTGAGGGTACAATTATTTATTTAGAATTTATGAACCTAGGAAATGTTAAAATAGTATTTTATTTAGGGTTGATTTAATGGAATTAGGATTTTTGATTCAGGATCTAGGTGAGCGCGGCAGATATTTTTCGAGGTCCTTATTGGCGTAGTTCAAGAAACCAGGTAAAGGGAAAAATATATATTAAACAAGAATTTTTATGAATTTAATGGAAAATGAATTGTGTTATATATATATATATGTGTATATGTCTTGGTATGAGTTTAAAATGTCAACCATTTAAATTATGTTTTCCAAGTTTAGGGCTGTTTATTAGATACGTATATGCGAAAATGAACTGATGAAAGTGGAAAATATTTTCAGGTTAATTATGTAAGAAATGAAAGGTATTTTCAGTATATAAACGTTAAATATTGGTTGGCTTATTTTACAGGTAATGTATGAGTTTTATTACTAAATTGTGTGGCATGAGTAAATGTAGTTCTGTGCAAATATATGTTAAATGTATGAGATGCAGGCTAAGTAAGTAATGTATTGAGAATGAAATATGATATGAACTATGCTGTTTGTATATGTTAATGTAACAATGTAAATGTAAGATAGCCGAAAAGAGTCGTGTTAGTAGATTCTAATACATTTCTATGTGGACTAACTGATGACAGTTAAAAGGAGCTGTGTTAGCATATTCTAGCGCATTTCTATGTGGACTAACTGATGACGGCTAAAGAGCAGCTGTAGTACGAATGAATGAAATGAAAATGGAATGAAAAGGCAATGAAATGACAATGAAATGAAATATGAAATGTGAACGATGTAAATGAGAAAGAGTCACTTAAAGTGAAATGCAATGAAATGTTAAGTTATGAACATGAACAGATGTGAATGGTTGAATAACGACAGAAAGAATAATGTATTATGATATTAGAAGTATTTATACTAATAGAATATGTTACAACTGGGGTGGGGCATACTCTTTGCCGAAGGGCTTGCTGAGAAAGACGAGTGCGCTAGTAGTATCAGATGTAGTAGTAGACTGCATAACGTACTAGAGCAGAGGGAACCTACTTGTATGGGGGGTAGATTTCCCTGTCCTTGGGGGCCTTCGCTGGTAAACCTTTGCTTGAACTGTGTGAATACGAGATTAATCTATCACTTGAGGGCTTATTGAGTAAGGTGAGTGCCCTGATATGCTTAAGTTGTGACTTTTGAGTTGTCTAATGTATCAGAGTAGAATGGTGCTACTTGTATGAGCAGATAATCACCCCTATTCTTGGGTAATCTCGTGGGTAAAACACCTTGCATGTGTTTGATTAGGCTCAAGAAATGTTTTCAGAATAAATGTTAATGATTTGCAAATGTTATTAAAATGATATTCATGAACCTTATATTAGCCACACGCTGTTTTAATATATTGTTTCTTCCCTTACCGAGATGTGTTTCAACCGAATATGAATTTATCTTTTTCAGGATTTCCTCGAGATCGAGCTTAGAGAGGTCAAGGTTTTATAGCATTTTTGCGAAATAGAAAGAAAAAATGGTATATTTTTATGTTAATTTTGATATGTATAATGTTATGTTTTATGTTCAATGTTTTAAGTTTTCTGAGATATGGATGATTAAGAATACTGATATTTGAGGATTATGTTTTGAAGACATATATATATATATATATATATATATATATATGTGTGTGTGTGTGTGTGTGTGTGTGTGTGTGTGTGTGATAATAGTTAATTTGGATTATGGATAGGAATAGTAAACTCTAGTATTATATAATTGAGGATCATATATATTTTCCACTGCGTATTTATTATGGTTTATCAGGTTTAACGCACCAGACTGGGTTTAAGGGTTGAGGGCGTTACATTTATGATCTAAATATTACCCTTTTTGTGTGGCATGAGAATATTTACCATGAGAATTATGATGATAAAATATTATATTTACAAAATAAGCATGTTATAACTGCTTTCACAAAAATATTAAAATGATACAAGGATTTTCAAACTAAGAATTTTATATGATATGTCGGCGTAAGAGCCGAGGCTTTTATACGGCATAAGGGCCTAGGTTTTATATGATATACCGGCGTAAAGGCCAAGAGTTTTATGATATGTTATGTTGGCGTAAGGGTCGTAAATTTTATATGATACGTTATGCAAGGTTTTATGAAAATAATAACATGACAGATATTATTATGACATAGTCATGTATCATTATTTGGAAATACATTATATGTTATTAGAACCTGGTTGGTTTGGTTTAGGCTTTCACGAAGCATGGTACCGTAACTATATGATCACGATCATGTATATGTTAGTGCTATCACTTGTTGTAAGGGGCAGTGGGAGAACGACAGTCGATGTAGTTTTATGATAGTGTAGGTGTCTCTTTAGTGTTCGAACCAGAAGGGGCAGACCCATCGTATTTACAAACTTATGTTGATCTAGCGTGGTCGGCCAACCATTGTTAGGTCTCGCCTTTGGGTCGCACAACCCAGTCATGTGGGGGTAAGACATGACACCAGCCAGCTATCCATCCAGGGTATTTTTCATGTACAGTTATATGAGATGATTTATAAGTATAGAAATTCAGTATATTATACCATATTATGATAAATTATGTTTTTCCCAGATATGATACAAATAATTTTATTAAATATGATTTATGTATTGTTATATCTATAACACGAAAATACTCATGTTCGCACACACTGATATTAGTTTATTTCCCTTACTGAGAGGTGTCTCACCCCAGCTATATAAACATTTCAGGAGTCCCAGATAGAAGAGCGGATAGAGCTTCGCAGCATTAGAGTTCGACTGTTCTATCTTGTCTAAAGGGTAAGTCATTTCTAGGGTATAACAGATTTTTGGGTGGCGACCCTAGGACACTTTTTTGATTTTTTGGGATGTGTGTATGTATATGAAAGTTATAGTAAAACTCTAGTATTGTGTTAGTTGGATGATTAGATATGTATATGATTTTACACTTCCCGCTGCTTAGGTATCAGTGTTGTATTTCAGGTATATCCTTGGTACCCATGGGTCCAGGTGGATTATGTTTTATCAGGTTATTACGTTATTCAGTGGTACAGGAATTTAAAAAAAAGTTATGGTAAAGTAGGCAGGTTGTTACATCTTAGATAGAGTATGCTATTTCCGTTTGTGCCCACAGGTAGAGTTGAGAGCTCCCTGGCGTCCGGACCAGGTGGAGCGGGCCTTTCGTGCTATAGGCATCTAGATATGCATACAGTTAGGCTAGCACTAGAGGCCCAACCAATGTTTAGCCCTGCCTACGGGCCGCACAACCCTGTCATGAAGGGTTAAATCATAACATACAACCATCTAGGGAAGTTTTCAGAGTTATGTATATATATACAGTACACAAAAAATAGAGATTACCTAGTATAGTTAGAAGTATGTTTGAATAGATAACTCAGAAATTTTTATATTTTACATGACATAAGCATGAGTTATTATACAAATATTGTTTACAGTCTTAATTAGTGGATATGTTGTAAATAAACTCATATACCACACACTGATAATAACATGTTTCTCTTACCTAAGAGGTGTATCACCCCAGCATTATGAACATTTCAGGTAACCTAGAAAAGCGTGCAGGGCGGGCTCAGAGGTAGAGGAGGTGGCTGAGTCGGCGTAGTTTTTGGGGTGAGACATGGGTTGGATAGTAGAGCCCACAACATTTTGGGATTTTTGGGAAATGTTAAGTATATGTGTATATATATACAAGTGGGTCGAATGTACTCTAGTATTGTGTTTTTGGAACAGAGTTGGATATGCATGTTTTCTACTGCATCGGTGTTACATGTTATGCACAGGTTACCATGACCCTCATTAATGGGTCCAAGATGATATGACCACCGGTACATAATAATATAATATGCTATATAGTTTAAAAAAAAAAATAGTATACAATTTTGGGTTGTTACAATTTGGTTTCTTTGATCATTACTTTCTTGCCACCTTCAGAGAAGCTAAGGTAGTGAAATTTTTGAAATTGACCTAGGGTAATCTCACGGTCCAGCAGTACGCAGCGAAGTTTGTTGAGCTGTCACACTTTGCCCCCTACATCAACCCAGATGAGGTGAAAAAGGCGAGGATGTTTGAGTGGGGTTTGAGGCAGGATATTTACAGGCAAGTGGTGGTCTTAAAAGTGTAAGAGTTTTCTGAGTTAGTGGACAGGGCTACAATAGTAAAGGAAAGTAGCTCGAGGGATGCGGGAACCCTGAGTCAGAGAAAGAGGCCTACACCTCCGGGTTTCCAAATAGGGTCCAGCCGAGGCCCTTAGAGTGGAGACAAACATGGCAGAGTTTAGAGATAAAAGAGAGGAGGTCATGGGTACCAAGGCGAGCAAACATATCCTATTTGCCCTATTTGTGGTAGGAGACATACAGGAGCATACCGGTTGGGGAGCAATGTTTGTTATAGTTGTGATAGACCCATAGACGTAGTATGGGAGTGTTATTGGCCATTGAACAGAGCACCAACCCCTAGACAGATTTAGAGACATAATCAGGCACCCAAGGGTGGTGGCCGTAAAGGAATGCAGCCTCGGTGAGGGTTTATGCATTGACACGGGGAGACGCCAAGGTTGCCGAAGATGTTATGACAGGTATTCTTACTGCTTTACCTTATAAAGTTATTGTTTTGTTTGATACAGGTGCCACCCATTCTTTCGTGTCGTCAGGGTATGCTAAGTTATCTGGGATTGAGGCACAGTAGTTAGATATTGAATTGTTAGTAGCCACGTCGACTGGATCAGTAATGAGATGTAGGAGGGTACTTAAAAAATTTCCAGTGGATATTCAAGAGAAAGTACTACCAACCGATCTTGTGGTACTAGACATGCAGGGGTTTGATATGATATTGGGTATGGACTCGCTGGTAGCTAACCACGCTAGCATTGATTGTCATAAAAAAGAAGTGATTTCCAAATCCTCGGGTGAGCAAGAATTCGGATTTACGGGCTCACGTGTGCACACCTCGCCACAGTTGGAGTCAGCTATTTAGGCGAGGAGACTGCTTCAAGGTGGTTGCCAGGGGTATATTGCTTACACAAAGGAGTTGCTGAGGGAAGAACTGAAATAGTCTGATATTCTAATAGTAGGAGAATTTTCAGATGTCTTTTTAGAGGAATTGCCTAGTTTACCACCAGATCGAGAGATCAAATTTGCTGTAGATTTACTTCCAGGTACGGTGCTGATATCCAAAGGACCCTACCGAATGACACCAGCTGAATTAAAAGAATTCAAAGACCAGTTGCAAGATTTATTGGATAAGGGGTTTACCAAGCCTAGCGTATTGCCCTGGGAGCACCAGTACTGTTTGTTTAGAAGAAAGATGAGACTATGAGGATGTGCATATATTATAGAGAAATAAATAAAGTGACGATCAAGAATAAATATTCTCTTCCTAGAATTGATAATTTATTTGATCAGCTCCAGGGGACCCATGTCTATTCTAAGATTGACCTTCGATCATGATACCACCAAGTGAAAGTTAGAGCAGAGGACGTCTCAAAGACACCTTTTTGAACTAGGTACAGGCACTACGAGTTCTTAGTAATGTCATTCAGATTAACTAATGCACTGGCAGTGTTTATGGACCTAATGAATCGGGTGTTCCATCAGTACATAGACCAGTTTGTTGTAGTATTTATTAATGATATATTGGTCTACTCGAAGAGTTTTGAGGAACACGAAATTCATTTAATACTAGTATTGCAGGTATTAAGGGAGAAGAAATTATATGCAAAATTCAAGAAATGTGAATTCTGACTGAGGCAGGTCACTTTCCTTGGGCATGTGATCTCTAGGGATGGTATATCAGTTGACCCGAGTAAAATAGAAGTAGTAGTGAGCTAGGTGAGACCAGTAAATGTTCAGGAGATCTGGAGCTTTCTAGATCTGGCAGGGTATTATCGGCATTTTGTGGATGGTTTCTCCAAATTATCCAGTCCACTAACATTACTTACGAGGAAAAATGTGAGCTTTGAATGGAAAAATGATTGTCAGCAGAGCTTCCAAGAGTTAAAACGACGGTTGATCACGGCACCGGTGTTATCTATAACACCAGGAGAGGATAGGTTTGTTATATATAGTGATGCGTCCCAGAAGGGACTTGGGTGCATGTTGATACAACATGGAAAGGTTATTGCCTATACTTCTCGGCAGTTTAAAGAGTATGAAAAGAACTATCCAGTACATGATTTAGAGTTAGCTGCAGTGGTGTATGCTCTAAAGATATGGAGGCACTATCTTTATGGGGGAAGATGTGAGATCTTCACTGATCATAAATGTTTGAAATATTTCTTCACCTAGAAATAATTGAATATGAGACAGAGAAAGTGGTTAGAGCCTATAAGGATTATGATTTGCACTATCAACTACCACCCAGGGAAAGCAAACGTGTTGACTGATGCACTAAGCTGGAAAGCAGTAGGAGCAGCGATGTCAACAATGGAGATTCAACATCCTATTCGGATGGATTTGGAGAGACTAGGTGTGGAGCTGATAGAGAATGATCACCAAACATTCATTGTCAACCTAGTGTTGCAACCTACTTTGCAAGAAAGAATTAAAGTTGTTAGGAGAAATGACGTAGAGTTAGTAGAGTTGATAGAGAAGGTACAGGAGGGACAAAGGGAGGAGTTCAATATATCAGATGATGGAGCTCTGAGGTTCCGTACCAAGCTGTACATACCTGCAGATGCTAAGATTAGGAGAGTTATCCTAGAGGAGACACACAGATCCCTATACACAGTTCATCCTGGAAGTACTAAAATATATTGGGATCTCCGTAAATATTTTTGGTGGAGCGGCATGAAGAGAAAGATAGCGGAATTTGCGGGGCAGTGTTTGACGTGCTAATAGGTAAGGGCTAAGCACTGGAGGCCAATAGGACAGTTACAACCACTCCACATCCTTGAGTAGAAGTGGGACCATATATCTATGGATTTTGTTATAGGTTTGCTGCCAGCACTGCATGGCTAGAACGCTATCTGGGTAATTGTAGATCGGCTGACGAAGACTGCCCACTTCCTACTTATTAAAGTCAGCTACCCTATGAACAGACTAGCAGAGATATATATTCAGGAGACAATTTGACCTAATGGAGTGCCAGTATCTATAGTTTCAGACCGAGACCCACGTTTCACATCACGATTTTGGAGGAGCTTATAGGAGGCTCTAGGGTCTCAGTTATCATTTAACACGACATTTCATCCCCAGACTGATGGGCAGATGGAGAGAACAATCATAATACTTGAGGATATTTTACGGGCGTGTATACAGGATTTCAGGGGTAGTTGGACCCAGTATATGCCGCTGGTTGAATTCACGTAAAATAACAACTATCAGGCCAGCATCGGCATAGCACCTTACGAGGCGTTGTATGGTAGGAGGTGTCATTCTCCACTATATTAGGATGAAATGGGTGAGATGCAAGTTTTGGTATCATAACTAGTTCAGTAGGCGTACGATAAAGTTCGACTTATTAAAAACAAAATCAGTGCAGCTCAAAATCGGCACAAAAACTACGCGGATACTCACCATTGGAAGATGGAGTTTAATGTGGGAGATTAGGTATTTTTTAAAGTAGCACCACTGAAAGGAGTTATGAGGTTTGGAAAGAAAGGGAAGCTGGACCCTAGGTTTATTGACCCATTCGAGATATTTGAGAGACGGGCTAGCTTTACCACCAGCTCTATCTAAAATAAATGATGTATTTCATGTTTCCATGTTGAGGAAATACGTCCCAAATTCCTCCCACGTGATCAGTTACGACGAGATAGAGCTCAAAGATACACTAGCATATGAGGAGACGTTGGTACAAATCTTACAAAAAAATAGGAGTTGCGCACCAATAAAATTTCATTAGTAAAAGTCCTGTGGAGGAATCATGCAGTGGAGGAAGCCTCGTAGGAATTAGAAGAAAAGATATGACAGAAGTACCCACAACTATTTGGTGGGGATCAGTAGTAGCCAGAAGTGATAATTCAGGTAAAGTAGATAGAGTTTGGTTTTATTTTATACAAAGCATGATGATGTATGTATAAATGGTATTTTAGGTTATAGGATAGGTAGTGTTTTGGGTTTTGGGGGAATTTTCTTTTATGTATATATTTGTAGTCTCCAAGAACCATAAATGTAACCACGGTATTCTTCCCCCACAAGTGAGGGTAATTAATAAAATAAGTAGCAAATTTTCCTCAGAGGATGGTGAATAGTGCAGACAGCAAATTTCGAGGATGAAATTTTATAAGGAGGGGAGAATGTAAAGACCCAGTAAATAAAATAATAAAAATAAAATGAGAAAAATAGATTTTTGGCAAAGTGGGGAGAAAATCGGCGATGGTTTTCTGAGAGTCCATGAAAATCGTCGACGGTTTTTGGTTGTAGAGCTAAAAGTATAAAGGGAAGCCGAGGATCGTTTGTAAATATAAAAAAAAATTAAACTCTCTCTCTTTTCTCCAAAACCCTACGACCCTCCAAACTTTCACCTTCGATTTTGGCTCCGTTAAGCCTCATTTCGACAATCAAGAACCAGCACAGGGTTCTTGGGAAGATTCTTTACAACGTAGGTGAAATGGAATTTTGATTTGGGATTTTAGGGAACCATCCCAAAACTGAGGTAAGGATGTTCTTTAGGTATTTATAGGTTGTTTATCTGAATTATGGGATATATAGACTGAGAAATGTGAATATAAATATAGTTTTGGAGTTAAACTGAGGAATTGAGAATTTGTAAAATCCAGGGTTTGGTGGGAATACTGCAGACAGGCTAAGGCTTTTAGCGGGTATTTTCTCAGGAGCCCAGATAGAATAATGAATAATTTATAGTTTAAGAAATTTTGAATATGCGTATTTGGGGAAAACATGAATATGCTAGTTGTTCTAGATATTTAATTGATTGACAGGAATATATTCATATGTGTGTTATTTCAAGGTGTTGAAATTATGAACGCCGCATGCGTGAGATTATAAAATAATAAATAGTGCTTAGATAGTCAGGTAAGGGGAAAACATGTTATGCCAGTTTTATTAGAAACTATACCAGTAAAGTATAGTATTTGATCATGAGTAGTAGAATATGATTTTTGAATATATCAGAGCATGAAAATTATACAGTTCAACAGAGTATGTTTATAGAGTTTTTATTTAGTTGTGTGGCATAAGAAATACTTAATTATTATAGAAAATTCATACAGAGTTTTAGAATCATGTTTATATAGTTTCTATAGAAATACGTTATATAGATTTACAGAAACATAATTATATAGTTTTTCCAGAGTTATAAGATACAACTTATACAGTTTTATTTACAGAGCTATAGCTACACAAAATTATACAGAATTACAATTTATATGGTTATACAGAATTATGGTATACAATATTTTATAGAATCATGTTTATACAGTATGTTACAGAATCATGATTACACAGTGTATTACAGAACATGATTTTATAGTGTTTTTATAACCATGATTATACAGAATTATGCAAAACCATGATTATACAGAATTATGCAGAACCATGATTATACAAAATTATACATATTCATGATATACAGAGCATAGAGCCATGACATACAGAATTATTGAATTACAGAATATACAGTTTTTACAGCATCATGACTATACATAAAAATTACATAATCATGGTTAATACAGTTGATATAGAATCATGGTTAAATAGATAAATGTTATATAGATATATTATTATATAGTATCAGACCCTGATGGAATAGAGCAGTATATAGAGCACTATACCATTGTTATACAGATTGCACCCATACATCATAGATAGAGTATGGTATTGTCGATTGTGCCCACAGGTAGAGTTGAGAGCTCCCTAGCATCTGGACTAGGTGGAGCGGGCCTTTCGTGCTATAGGCATCCAGATATGCATACAGTTAGGCTAGCACTAGAGGGTCAACCAGTGTTTAGCCCCACTTACGGGCCGCACAACCCTGTTATAAGGGGTTAAATCATGACATATAACCATCCAGGGAAGTTTTCAGAGTTATGTATATATATATATATATATAGTACACACAAAAAATAGAGATTACCTAGTATAGTTAGAAGTATGTTTGAATAAATAACTTAGAAATTTTCATATTTTAAATGACATGCGTAACAACCTGAAAAATTTTAATGATTAAATAATTAGTAAAATAATAGATGGAAAAGATAAATAAGGAATAAGGAGAAAAGGGAAAATTTTGAAAGAAGGGAACAACAGATCTCATTGACAAGTTCTATGTTCTCGTCAATGAGTGTTCTACTAAATATCGTTGACGAAGTTCAGCTCCTCGTCAACAAAAAGATCTCAAATGGGCAAATTTCAAGTTTTATGACTCATCGACGAATGAATCTCCTCATCGATGAAGTTCCTTCGTTGACTCGTCGACAAATCCTATCTACTCATTGATGAGGCCACGTGGCAAAGTCGAGTATAAAAGGGTTTGGGAAGCTTCTTGGTAAAGGAAAAACATTTTCCTTTGTTTTTTTCTCTCTCTAGATGTCCCCCTTCCTTCTCTTTAGCTTTTCGGCTCGGATTCAATCTGAATCAACGATCGGAGACCGCTACGGTGTTCTAGGGATGATTCTCTACACATCTAGCGGAGCAGTTTTCTAGAGTGAGCTATTCGGGAAACACTCTTAAGTTGAAATAAGGGTTAAGATTCTCAGTTTTGGGTTTTTAAAAGGTTTATTTAAGGTGTATAAGTTGAGAAAATGTAGAAATAGTAGTTTATTTGGGGTTTATTTAATTAAACTAGGGTTTTTTAACCAGGATCCGGGTGAGCGTCATAGGCATCTTTTGGGGATTCATGTTGGCGTAGTTCAAGAAAACATGTAAGGGGGAATATATATATTAAACCATATTTTTATGAATTAATTGGAATATGATATATGTTATGAATATACATGTAAATGTTTTTGTATGGGTTAAAATGCCAACTATTTAAATTATGATTTCTGAGCCTAGGGCTGCTTTATTAGATATGTATTTATGAAAATAGACTGATGAAAGTGAAAGATTTTTTAGGATAATTACGTAATAAATTAAAGGTATAATTTTAGTATAAGAATAATAAATGAGGGTTGGCTTATTTTACAAAAGATATTTGAAATATACTGCTAAATTGTGTGGCATGAGTAAAATGGAAAATATGTGATGAAGTATGATATGTACATTTATGAGATGTTAGGAATACTGAAATGGGATAAAAATATGTATTACATGTGTATTGTTTGATGTTACATGAGACCCACGTGATGTGGACTTTACATGAGACCCACGTAGTGTGGACTTTACATGAGACCCACGTAATGTGGACTTTACATAAGATCCACGTAATGTGGACTGCTATATGAGATCCAGGTAGGTTGGACTTTACGCGAGATCCACATAGGTTGGACTTTACACGAGATCCATGTAATGAGGACTTTATATGAGTTTTATGTAATATAAATTATGAAAGTGAGCTATGTAATAAGAACTATTGAGAACATGAAAAGATATATATAGAGAGATTACAGATACTGAGTAAAGTAAGAATGAATTGTATATTGCAGTATCAGTATTCACACTATTATGATATATGTTTACACTGGCAGGGCAAACTCTTCGCTCGAGAGCTTGCTGAGAAAGGCAAGTGCCCTAGAAGGTATCAGATGTAGCATTAGGCCGTATAACGTACTAGGGCAGAGGGAAACTACTTGTATAGGCAGGTAGATTTCCTTATTCTCGGTAGCCTTTGCTAGTAAACCATTGTATGAATTGTGTGAGTACAGGATTACTTATTCACCTGAGGGCTTACTGAGTAAGATGAGTGTCCTAGTATGCTTTAGTTGTGACCTTAGGATTGCCTAAAATATCAAAGTAGAGGGATGTTGTAGAGACCCAAATAATTATGGCATTTAAATAATAAATGAGGGAAAAAAATAAAATTGTAAAAGGGGGTCACAGCAGGTCGCATTCGTCAACGAAATGGTTGATTGGGATTGTCGATGGGGACACGTGTCTCATCAACGAGAAGATACGGAGAGACTATTTTCAGTTCTAAATTTCGTCGACGAGGAATAGGTGTTCGTCAACGAACTTCCTTGATGGCCTCGTCGACGAAGTGACGTGGCTCGTCGACGAGTGCAGGTGTATAAATAGCTCAAACTCGATTTTCAGTACAGAATTTTCACACAGAATTTCCCTCTCTCTCTCTCTCTCTCTCTCTCTCTCTCTCCTATTCATCTCCTCTCACTTCTCTCTAAGATTCTGGGTCCATTCTTCGCCGGATTGATGATCTGAAGTCGCCACTACACTCTTGGGGAAGTTCTCTTCAAGTCTGCTGAAGTGGATCGTTGGTGGGGCTAACTTGGACTCCATCCCAAGTTTAGGGTAAGACTTTTTATTTAGTATTTGGCTTTCTTACAGTTATAGAATATGTAGTACTCAAAGAAATACTCAAGTTTTGTTCAGGGCGATGTTGTTTACAGGGTGTTGAACGAGGAATCCTGCGGGTGCAGGACTAGTTATTTTAGGGGTTTTCCATAAGTCAGGTAAAAGGATAAACTAAGTCAAGATTTCATGAAAATGTATTTATTATTTTACAGCATTTAATTTCAGATAAATATGTATGTTGTCGAATTATGTTGGAAATAATGTTGTTGATCAGAAATATGTTTAATACCTCTTTTGTGTGGCATGAGTAAAATTTACCATGGAAAATTATGATGATGGAATATTGTGTTTACAAAAGAAGTATGTTTTTACTACTTCCAGGAAAATGTTAAAATGATACAGGGATTTTTCAAACCGAGGTTTTTATATGATATGTCAGCGTACAAAACGAGGTTTTTATATGATATGTCAGCGTACGATCGAGGTTTTTATATGATATGTCAATGTACGGGCTAAGGATTTTATATGAAATACCGATGTAAGGGCTAAAGGTTTTTATGATATGTTATGCAAAATTATATGAAGATATTAACTTGATAGTTATTATTATGAAATAGTCATGTATCATTATTTGGAAATATGTTATATGTTATCAAAACTTGGTTGGCTTGGTTTAGGCTTTCACGAAGCGCGGTACCGTAACTATATGATCATGATCATATTTATGTTAGTACTACCGCTTGCCGTACAGGGCAGTGGGAGATCGGCAGTCGATGTGGTTTATTGTAGCGCAGGCGTCCCTCTAGTGTCCGGACCAAAAGGGGCAGACCCATCGTACTTAAAGAATTTTGTTTGATCTAGCGTGGTCGGCCAGTCATTGCTAGGTCCCGCCTTCAGGCCGCACAACCCAGTAATGTGGGGGTAAGACATGACACCAGCCAACTATCCATCCAGGGTGTTTTCTATGTACAATTATATGAGATAATTTATATGTATAGAAATCCAGTATGTTATACCATGATATGATAAAATATGTTTTCCACAAATATGATACGGGTAGATTTACTAAGTATGATTTTTATACTGTTATATGTATATTACGGAATTACTCATGATACCACATACTGATATTAGTTTATTTCCCTTATTGAGAGGTGTCTCACCCCAGTTATCTAAACATTTCAGGAACCCCAAATAGAAAAGAGTATAAAAATCCACAGTGTTAGAGTTCAGCTGTTTTACCCTATCTGAAGGGTAAGTCTTGTTGCTAAAGTCTGACGGATTTTTGGGTGGTGACCCTAGGCCACTTTTGGATGTTTTAGGATATGTGTATATATATGACAGTTGTAGTAAGACTCTAATTTTGTGTTGGTTGGATAATTTGATATGTATATGATTTTACGTTTCCTGCTGCTTAGAAATCTATGTTGTACTTCAAATATTTCCCTGGCACTCATGGGTCCAGGTTGATTTTGATTTGACAAAATTATTATATTGGATATTATGAAGGAAAAAAAATATGATAAAATAAGCAGGTCATTACTGTTTGGTATTAGAGCCTAGGTTGTTAGGTTCTGTAGACTTTAGAGTGCAGTGAAAATAATACCAGAGTATAGGAAAAGGATTTAAGGTTTTGTTCTACAGTCTAGAGGTAGGACTTCCGTTGTGGTTTCTGTGTTTTTCCTAGGGTGATGATTTCAGGAAAACCATAGTAAACTATTGTCGGGTTGTGTTCCTAAAATGTAGGACTGGATCGAGAAATAAGATGAGGATGTTTAGATAGGGGATTATGTTAGACGAGTAAATTATAAGGATATGGTCTCCAAATCACGTTTATTGTTTTTCAGGATGGACCCTAGAGGAGGTAGTACCCATGTGAGCGGAAGTGATGGTGCAGGACCCTCGTGTGCAGGAGGGACTGATTCTGATGCGATACTAAGCAACGTGGCTCAGCAGGTTATGGCTGAGATCACTAAGAGCTCTAGAGAGCAGGGAGGCCCGTCTACAAGCCATGGGTGCACAACAAAGAAGTTTACCAAGATGAATCCTATGGCATTTTTAGGAGGAGTTGATCCTGCTGCAGCCAAGAATTGGATGCAAGAGATCGAGAAAGTCTTGGTCGTATTACAGTGTACGGAGGAACAGAAGGTCCTCTTTGCCACCTATAAACTAACAGGGGAGGCCGAGAGGCGGTGGACTGCTATAAGACTTTTGGAGCAGCAAATGATGACACCGATAGCTATGACATGAGACCGATTTAAAGAACTATTCTTTGACAGATATTTCCCAGCCACTGTCAAGGAAGTTAAAGTGGAAGAGTTCCTGAATCTGAAGTAGGGATAGTAATCGGTCCAGCAGTATGCGGCGTGGTTTATAAAGTTATCTCGTTTCACTCTGTATATTGTTCCTGATGAAGTAAATATGGCAAGACAATTTGAAAGAGGATTGAGGCGAAGCATATACAAACAGGTGGTAGTGCTAAAGATACATGACTTTACTGAGTTAGTTGATAGAGCAGCCTTGGCTGAGATTAGTGAGCATATGGATGCAGAGGAGTAAGGACAGAAGAAGAGATTTGGCCTTCAGGTTTCTAATAGGGATCTAGGCAGGGTCAGTGGAGGAGAGGAAATTATGGCAGAGAGGTAGGAGACTGGAGGTTATGAGGTTCAGGCAGTGCAGAATTTTCCTATCTGTCAGACTTGTGGGAAGAGTCACTGGGGAGAGTGTCGAGTTAGGAGAGTGTCAAGTGGGGAGAGTTGTCTGCTATCACTGCGGTAGACAGCGACATCTGGTGTGAGATTGTCCTACACCACCAGATATCGCTCCTGCTCCTAGACCGTACTGGGGAGGCTATTAGGCGCCCTGTGGTGGCCAATAGAGGAATATAGCTCCAGCGAGGGTCTATGCTTTGATGCCTGAGGATGCTAAGACACCCGGCGATGTGGTGACAGGTATGATTAACATGTTTTCATTTAAAGTTATTGTATTGTTTGATTCAGGAGCCACACATTCGTTCTTGTCTATGGAGTGTATTAGATTATGTGGGCCAAAAACACAGTTATTAGACACCAAACTATTAGTAACTACACCGACAGGGTCTGTAGTAAGGTGTAGTAGAGTGCTCCTAGACTGTCTAGTTGATATTCAGGAAAAAAATTTGCCAGCTGATTTGATAGTATTAGACATGCACGGGTTCGATGTAATTTTTGGTATGGACTGGTTAGCAACCAATTATGCTAGCATAGACTGTTGTTTTAAAGAAGTAATATTCAGATCTCTAGGAAGACCAAAATTTAGGTTTATAGGGTCGTGAGTGCAATCCCCGCCTCAGTTAGTTTCAGCTAATCAGGTGAGAAAACTGCTCTAGAGTAGTTGTCAGGGATTCATGGCATTTTTTAAGGAAATGACAGGAAATGAATTGAAGCTCACAAGTACGCCAGTAAAAAAAGATTTTACAGATGTTTTTCCAGATGAGTTACCGAGCTTGTCACCTGATTAGGAGGTAGATTTTCCTATTGATGTGCTCCCAAGTACAACGCTGATCTCTAAAGCACCTTACCGAATGACGCCAGTAGAATTGGCAAAATTGAAGAATCAGTTGCAAGATTTGCTTGATAAGATTTTATACGACTTAGTGTATCTTTGTGGGGAGTTCTAGTGTTATTTGTGAAGAAGAAAGACGGGACCAAGAGGATGTATATAGATTATAGGGAAATTAATAAGTGACAATCAAGAACAAGTATCCTCTACCCCGTATAGATGATTTATTTGACCAACTCCAAGGTATACGAGTGTATTCTAAGATTGATCTTAGATCAGGTTATCATCAAGTAAATGTAAGGGCAGAAGATGTCTCGAAGATAGCTTTCAGGACCAGATATGAGCATTATGAATTCCTCGTTATGCCGTTTGGTTTGACGAATGCTCCTACAATATTCATGGATTTCATGAATAGAATTCTCCACCAATATTTTGACCAGTTTGTTACTATTTTTATTGATGATGTACTGGTATATTCGAAGAGTTTTGAGGAGCATGAGAAGCATTTGAGGCAGGTCTTACAAATGTTCAGCGAAAAGAAGTTATATGCCAAGTTCAGCAAATATGGATTCTAACTCGAGAAGGTTGTGTTTTTGGGGCATGTCATTTAAAGGGATGAAATTTTTTGTGGATCCTAGTAAAATTGATGCAGGAGTTTCTTGGGGCTGGCTAGATATTACCGTCGCTTTGTTGAGGGATTCTCAATGTTATCAAGGCCTCTAACACGACTAACTAGGAAGAATACCAAATTTGAATGGGACGAAAGCTGAGAGCAGAGTTTTCAGGAATTGAAGCAAAGGCTTGTCACGACACCAGTGTTGATCATCCCGTCAGGGGGTGAGGGTTATGTTATCTACAGTGATGCATCCTTGAAGGGACTTGGTTGTGTATTGATGTAGCATAGTAGGGTGGTAACATATTCTTCTAGGCAGTTGAAAGAGTATGAGAAGAACTACCCTACCTATGATCTTGAATTAGCTGCAGTAGTACATGCACTGAAGATTTGGAGGCATTACCTGTATGGTGAGTAATACGAAATCTTCTCCGACCATAAGAGTCTAAAGTACTTTTTCACTCAGAAGAAACTAAACATAAGGCAAAGAAGGTAGTTGTAACTTATTAAATATTTTGATTGTACTATCAGTTACCACTCAGGAAAAGCAAACGTGGTAGCTGATGCACTGAACAGGATGTTTGTGAGACCAGCACTGGCAGCTATGGAGATTTAGTATCCAATTATGATGGATTTGGAAAGACTCGACATAGAGTTGGTTAAGAGTGATCCTCAGGCATGTATTGCCAGTTTAGTGGTGCAACCTACTCTACAGGAAAGGATTAAAGCTACTCAAAAAGACGATCCAGAATTAGTAGAGGTAATGGTTAGAGTACATAATGGTCGGGGAGAGGAGTTTAGTATCACAGATGATGAGGCTTTGTAGTTCCGTTCTAGATTATGTATTCCTGTTGATGCTAATATCAAAAAGATCATCTTAGAAGAGGCTCACAGATTTTTATACACAGTTCATCCTGGCAACATGAAAATGTGTAGGGATCTACGAGAGTCTTATTGGTGGAGCGGTATAAAGAAAGAGATTGCTGAATATATAGCACAATGTTTGACATGCTAGTAGGTAAAACCTGAGCACCAGAGACCGGCAGGCCAATTGTAGCCACTTTTTATCTCAGAGTGGAAATGGGATCACATATCTATGGATTTTGTTTCAAGGCTGCCGTCGGCATTGCATGGCCAGAATGCAATCTGGGTAATTGTGGATTGTTTGACTAAGATCGCCCATTTCCTTCCCATCAAGATCAGCTACTCCATTAACATACTGGCAAAGATTTATATTCAGGAGATAGTTCATTCTCACGGTGTGCCTATATCTATAGTGTCAGATCGAGACCCGTGTTTCACGTCATGATTCTGTAGGAGCTTGTAGGAGGCTTTAAGGTCTCAGTTATCTTTTAACACGACATTCCATTCTCAGTCAGATGGGCAGACTGAGAGGACGATTCAGATATTAGAAGATATGCTTCAAGCATGCGTGTTGGAATTTAGGGGTAGCTAGACCCAGTTTATGCCGCTAGTGGAGTTTGCGTACAATAACAGTTATCAAGCCAGCATTGGCATGGCACCGTTTGAGGTACTCTATGGTAAGAGATGTCATTCTCCTTTATATCGAGATAAAATGGGCGAGCGGCGAGTTGTGCGGCCAGAGTTAGTATAGCAAGCATATGATAAGGTTCGGCTCATCAGAGATAGAATCAGTGCAACTCAAAGCCGACAAAAGAGTTACGCCAATAACTACTGCAGGAAGTTAGAGTTTGATATCGGTGACCATGTGTTTTTGAAAATAGCTCCATTAAAAGGGGTTATGAGATTTGGAAAGAAAGTTAAATTTAGTCCTAGGTTCATTAGCCCATTCAAGATTCTAGAGAAAGTGGGGCTGATTACCTATAGGCTAACTTTACCACCTGTATTGTCCAAGATACACGACGTATTCCATGTTTTCATGTTGAGAAAATACGTCTCAGACCCTTCTCATGTGATCAGTTATGATAAATTAGAGGTTAGTGATTCACTAGTTTATGAGGAAGTACTAGTACAAATTCTGGATAGGAAAGAACAAGAATTACGTAATAAGAAAATTCCTTTAGTGAAAGTCCTGTGGAGAAATCACGCAATAGAAGAAGTATCTTGGGAGCTCGAGGAATAGATAAGGCAGAAATATCCACATTTATTTAGTGGAGCTCAGTTGTAATCAGAAAAGTGGAAGTAATTATGTAATGTTTCTTTTGCAGGTTAGTCAGTATATGTAATAGTTTAGTTAGTAAGTAGTATTTTGGTTTTGGGAAAATTTTATTTTATATATGTAATCTCCCAGAACCTTGAATGTAATCACAATATTCCTCCGCCATAAGTGAGGGTAAGTAATAAAATAAGTAGACTGTTTTCTTTAGGGGATGGTGAATCGTATGCATAGTAAATTTTGAGAACGAAATTTTTATAAGGGGGAGAATGTAGAGACCCAAAGAGTTATGGTATTTAAATAATAAAAGAGGGAGAAAAATGAAATTGTAAAGGCTGACTAGGATCGTCGACGGGGACACGTGTCTCGTCGACAAGAAGATACCGAGAGGCTATTTTCAGTTCTAAATTTTGTCGACAAGGAATAGGTGTTCATCGACGAACTTCCTTTATGGCCTCATCGACGAAATGACGTGGCTTGTCGACGAGTGCAGGTGTATAAATAGCTCAAACTCGATTTTCAACACAGAATTTTCCCGCAGAATTTACCTCTCTCTCTCTCTTGTTCGTCCCCTCTCCTTCTCTCTAAGATTCTGGGTCCATTCTTCGCCGGATCGACAATCCGAAGTTGCCACGACACTTCTGGGGAAGTTCTCTTCAAGTGTGCTGGAGTGGATCATTGGTGGGGCTAACTTGGACTCTATCCCAAGTTCAAGGTAAGACTTTTTATTTAATATTTAACTTTCCTAAAGTTATAGAATAGATAGTACTCGAATAAATACTGAAGTTTTGTTTGGGGCAATGTTGTTTACAGGGTGTTGAACGGGGAATCCTGCGGGTGCAGGACTGGTTATTTTAGGGGTTTTCCAGAAGTTAGGTAAAAGGATAAACTAAGTCAAGATTTCATGAAAATGTATTTATTATTTTACAGCATTTAATTTCAGATAAATATGTAGTCGAATTATGTTGGAAATAATGTTATTGATCAGAAATATGTTTAATACCTCTTTTGTGTGGCATGAGTAAAATTTACCATGGAAAATTATGATGATGGAATATTATGTTTACAAAATAAGTATGTTTTTACTGCTTCTAGGAAAATGTTAAAATGATACAGGGATTTTTCAAATCGAGGTTTTTATATGATATGTCAACGTACGAGCCAAGGATTTTATGTGAAATACCGTCGTAAGGGTCGAAGGTTTTTATGATATGTTATGCAAAATTATATGAAGATATTAACTTGATAGTTATTATTATGAAATAGCCATGTATCATTATTTGGAAATATGTTATATGTTATCAGAACCTGGTTGGCTTGAGTTATGCTTTCACGAAGCACGATATCGTAGCTATATAATCACGATCATGTTTATGTTAGTGCTACCGTTTGCTGAACGGGGCAGTGGGAGATCGGTAGTTGATGTGGTTTATTATAGCGTAGGCATCCCCCTAGTGTCCGGACTAGGAAGGACAGACTTATCGTACTTACAGACTTTTATTTGATTTAGCGTGATCGGCTAGCCATTGCTAGGTCCCGCCTTTGAGCCACACAACCCAGTCATATGGGGGTAAGACATGACACCAACCAGCTATCCATCTAGGGTGTTTTTTATGTACAGTTATATGAGATAATTTATATGTATAGAAATCCAGTACGTTATACGATGATATGATAAAATATGTTTTTCACAGATATGATACAGGTAGATTTACTAAGTATGATTTTTATATTGTTATATGTATATCATGGAATTACTCATGATGCCACATACTAATATTAGTTTATTTCTCTTACTAAGAGGTGTCTCACCCCAGTTGTCTAAACATTTTAGGAGCCCCAGATAAAAAAGCGGATAAAACTCCATAGCGTTAGAGTTCAGCTATTTTACCCTATTTGAAGGGTAAGTCTTGTCGCTAGAGTTTGACAGATTTTTGGGTGGTGACCCTAGGCCACTTTTGGATGTTTTGGGATATGTGTATGTGTATGACAGTTGTAGTAAGACTCTGGTTTTGTGTTGGTAGGACAATTTAATATGTATATGATTTTACGTTTCCTGCTGTTTAGGAATCTATGTTGTGTTTCAGGTATTTCCTTAGTACTCATGGGTCTAGATTGATTATGATTTGTCAGAATTATTATATTGGATATTATGAAGGAAAAAAAATATGATAAAATAAGCAGGTCGTTACAGGTGCTACTTGTATGGGCGGGTTATCACCCTAATCCTTAGTAAATCTCATTGGTAAAATACCTTGCATGTGTTTGATCAAGCTCAGGAAAGGATTTTAGAAATTATAATTAAATGCAAATGATGTTTTTATATGTTATTTACAAACCTCATATTGGTCACACGCTAATTTAATACATTGTTTCTTCCCTTACTGAGATGTGTCTCACCCGATTACAAATTATTCTTTTTTCAGGACCTTCACAAGATCGAGCTTTGAGAGCTCGAGGTTAATATAGCATTTTTGAGTTAGAGAAAGGAAAAAGGGTATAAACTTGACGATACTTTTGGGTTGTATAAATTTATGTTTTTTATTATTGTATGTTTTAAGTCATCTGAGAAATTGATGAATGTGAATACTGCAAGTTGTGGTTTATGTTTTTGGGAGTCATGTATATATGTGGATACAGGTGGATGTATGATTTATGTTGGAATGTAGATAGATATAAAAAACTCTGGTATTATACTAATTGAGGACTTTAGTTATGTTTTCCGCTGTGTATTTATAAATGGAATAACTGGTACATGAAAATGAATGACGTGGCACCCGGGTCCCACAAGTTGGGTTCGGGGTGCCACAAGACACGGTTAATCAGGTATAACGCACTAGACAGGATTTACGGGTTCGGGGCGTTACAACGTAAGCATGAGTTATTATATAGATTTTTTTACAGGATATATTGTTTATAGTCTTAATTAGAGGATAAGTTATAAATAAACTCATATGTCACACATTGGTAATAACATGTTTCTCCTTACTAAGAGGTGTCTCACCCCCAGCATTATAAAAATTTCAGGTAACCTAAAGAGGCGTGCAGGGCCAGCCTAGAGATAGAGGAGGCAGTTGAGTCGGCATAGTTTTTGGGATGAGTCATAGGCTGGATAGTAGAGCCCACAACATTTTGGGATTTTTGGGAAATGTTATGTATATGTGTATATATATATACAGGTCGGTCGAATGTACTTTAGTATTGTGTTTTTGGAACAGAGTTGGATATGTATGTTTTCTATTGCATATGTGTTACATGTTATGCACAGGTTACCATTGCCCTCACTAATGGGTTTGTGATGATATAACCACAGGTACAGGATAATCGAATATGTTATATAGTTTCTGTTGGCCCGGTTGAGCGTCTAGAGGGGGGGTGAATAGACGTTTCTCGCGAATATGCAAATTTTCTACAAATACAAAAATCTTGCCAAGAACAAGTGCATAATATCACAATATAAAAGTGCAGCAAATGGTAATAAATGAGCAGTATAAAAGAGAGAGGAGAGAAGAGAAACTTAACACGGCGATATTAACGTGGTTTGGCACCCCGCCTTCGTCCACGCCTTGAGACCAACTCAAGGATTCCCAAAATCCACTATACGATCCTCCTTCAAACGGAGAGACCAATACACACAACTTCTCACAAAGAGCTTTTACAAGGTACTCATTTAGAGATACCCTACAATGGCTCACAAAGGGCCTTTCTATACAAGTGGTTGATGAGAGGTGAATACAATATTAAATGCTCCCTTTGAACTGAGTATCACCACAATATCCTCACACTATGTCCTCTTTTCAATGGAGTAAAAACAAGAGCAAGAGTAACAGGAAGAGGGCAAGTGAGTATAAGGGAAACCCTAGAGTGAAAGCACAATAAATGATCTTAATAAGTAAAATGAGCTTTCTTGGTGAGAAGTAAATGCAATAACCCTTATTTAAACACCAAATGGGTGAGCTGGGTGCTGGAGAGCCGTTGGACACTTATTGATGCAAGACAAGGGTAAAACTGGTCGTTCTACTACATTTAATGAACCCTGCAGCCCGACATTCGTCGACGAGATCTGTACTTCGTCGATGAGCTCTTCAATGTATTCATCGACGAAGCCCAGTGTTCGTCAACGAGTTGCTGGTTCTGAATTCAAACAAGTCTCGGTTTCTTTTCGTCAACGAGAATCTTGTGTTCGTTGACGAGCTCTTCAATATATTCATCGATGTAGCCCTGTGTTCGTCGACGAGATCTAGTTCTGAATTCAGACAACTCTCGGTTTCTTTTCGTCGACGAGAACCCTGTGTTCGTCGACGAGGGTATGTTTTATACTCATCGACGAAGCCCTGTGTTTGTCAACGATTCCCTTCTTACTTCTTTAGAAAAAATCCTTTTAAGTTCTAAAAAAGGTCCTTGTCTGTTTAAGGGTTTTTAGACACCTTAAGTAGCTTTACTTGTTTTTGTTGTGTGTGTGTGATATGCCCATTTCTTCCTCTTTATTTGGGTCACTCCATATACATGGGATTTACAAAATAATCTCTCTCACTTTCACACTCAATCTTTAGAACGGTTGCATTATGATGTAGAGTCGATGAATGCTTTAAGTGGCTGAACTTTTGGTCATGTCATGAGTTGCTTCTGGCTTATTTGAAACTTATTTGCTTTGGTGTCATTCTGTGCAGCTGAACACGACTAGAGAAAAAGGTTAGTAGCCTTAAAGAACTGCTAATGGGTTGTTGTCATCAAAACATAGTTGGAATGAAAGACCCTTAACCACTTGGTCTAACATTCTCCCCCTTTTTGATGATGGCAATCCATTAGTGTTCTTTTTAAAAGATATATGCTCCCCCTTACTAAATGCATAGGTTTAGAGTTTAAATAAATTCTCCCCCTTAATGTTTGCATTATATGAATGAAGATTTTATTTAAATTTTCGGCAACATGCCGTCTATAAGTAAGACATTTCCCAAGTAATCTTGCATAAAATCGATATGTAATAGTCCAGTATATCAATCATTGTAGTAATCAAGCATCTTGGTACAAAGATAGTGCATTTATGTTCAACAATTTCGATACTTGCTAAGTACAATAATCTCAGTGAAATATTAAATTACTACATCACTTGTAGTGACTACTAAGCTACTACACCAACTGGAAATAAATTTGAATAGAAGCCTATATAAATCTATATCTCTCCCCCTTTGCCATAATCAAAATTGGGGGAAAACAGAAACAGAGGGCTACTCGCGCGGGTGACCAAGGCAATCGAAGAGGGCAGCAAAGGAAGCACCAATGGTGTCAAAACGAGCACGGTTGGTGTTTTCTTGATGGGCAAGGGACGCATCTAGGGAATCAAAACGATTGTGGTGACGTATTTCAGAATGAGTCATGGCATGCTGAAGGCCGTCCAGGCGCTCCAGGATATGGCCATAGGAAGTATCCTCATCCTTGCTTTCTTCTTCTCCTTCCTCTATGGCGGCCTCAACTTCATCGATCAGAACTTGACCTTGCTCCTAGGCTTTGACCCACGTGTTGGTTGCATCATCTTTTTCAAAATGCATGCGATGAAGGGTCGCCTTGGTGTATATATCCTCGGGCGCAGGACGAATGCAAGGCAAGCCAGCGCGGATGAGCTCGAAATGATCGAAAAAGGTTGTGAGGAGACGACCATAGGGAAGGCAACCCCGCTGCCTTTTAAGGTTCTCTTCCATATTCTGAACAATGATGGAGGGCAAGTAAAAACCACGCCCAACCCAGAGGCAGTAATGCTAAAAATATCGCCCAATGTGACCCAATCCCGTCCACCAGTGCGGGGGCAAAGATTGTACGTGATCATGTGGTGGAGGACCCTAAATTCAACTGTGAGGTCCTTGGATTTGGGGCGAGCAATGGAGGAAATGTGAGAGTTACCAGTAATGAGCTTAAGTGTGGCATGCGAGTCGAACCAGTCAAACTATGTGGGCCAAGAAGCCTTGGGGAGGCCTCGGAGTGGATAATTGGTGCAACCAAGCACAACCAAGAATGTGTCTATGGAGAGTCAAATGACGGTCCCGTGAACTGTGGAGTAGGCGGCAATGCCGCGATGTGAGGGAACAAAATTGGCGTAGAATTCGCGAACCAGGTTCTCATAGACAAGCTCATCTAGGTCGAAGAGAGCATCCCATCTGAGAGCTTTAATTTTGGAGAGGAGAGTGGGAAAATGGAGCTGAAGGAAGTCAGAGGGCACAATCTTCCCGTAAATGATGCGCTACTTTAGAATGTTATTCTGATAGCGATAGGCGGCCTCTGGAGAGATGAAGTGGGGGTCGGAGTTTGCGGGGGCAGTCGGAGAGGGAACGGTGGTAGGACAATGAGAGGAGCCTTCACCGGCCTCGTTTTGAAGGGTACAACGCTTAGGTCTAGGAGCCATGGAAGGATGAAGGGGAAAGAGAGAGCTGGGAGAAGAGACGGTAGGCGCAGCGACAAGTGGAGAGCCAAGGAGAGGGGAGGCCGTGGAAAGAGTGCGTTTTCATGAGAGAGAGAGAGAGAGAGAGAGAGAGAGAGAGAGAGAGAGAGAGAGAGAAGTGGAGTGAGGTAGAGGGTTGAGAGGGTGCTTGGGACAAGGTGGGTGGAGAGAAGGAGGGAAGAGAGGGACAGAGCGTCGAGAGGAAGGAGAGGGAGCTAATAGGGATGGCTAGGGTTTGCAAAGAGAAGGGTTTGTTCGAGGCGGGAATTTGAAGTGTCTCGACAGATTTCATCGACGAGGCCCTGTGTTCGTCGAAGAAATTGAGGCAAATTCGACGACGAGACCCCTATGTTCGTCGAAAAATATTACAAACTTCTTGGTGACGAATACCCTGTGTTTGTCGGCAAGAGCAGGAGGAGAGAAAAAAAAAATTGAGTTAAGCGTAGGATGAGCTAAAGAATGGAGTAAGTACCAATATAGGGATCGTATGATATATCTGAAGGAGTACACATGTCTAGGGCATGCCGGATTTTATGGAATCCTTCTTCATTGAGTGGCTTAGTTAGGATGTCGGCGAGTTGATTTTCAGTAGGAACATAAACCAACTCAACGTCTCCCTTTTGAACATGGTCTCGAATAAAGTGGTGCCTAATTTCAATATGCTTAGTTCTAGAATGGAGGCACAGATTTTTTTGAGATGTTGATGGTACTAGTATTATCACAGTGGATCAGAATGCCCTTAACTAAGATTCGAAAGTCCTCAAGCTGTTGTTTCATGTATAAGGCTTGAGCACAGCAACTATCGGCTACAATATACTCAACCTCGGTGGTTGAGAGAGCTACGGAGGCTTGTTTTTTGAAAAACCAGGATACAAGAGAGTGTCCTAGGAAATGACATGTTCCATGACGTTCTGAGTTGTGCTTCCAAGTGCAGAAGTATCAAGTTGTATCAAGGATGAGTCCAGGATCGTATTCCACACGGACCACTGAGTATCAAAGTATTTATGCAAGTTTAGTGAAATCCTGTTGCTGAAAAATAGGGTTTGAAAATCTTTTTGATCTTTTACGATTTTTAAAACAGTAAACAAAGTGAGAGAAGCTTGAGTAAACTATCAAAATGAAACTGAAATTTTATCAATTCTCCAAAAACGTAAATCTAATAACGTAACCAAAACTAAACAGATTAACTGAAACAATTTTACCAAACACTCGGGTTACGGGTTCAACGTCTGTTGCTTCCACCGTTTACTAATTTCCTAAGCCTTACTCATTTTCTTGTTAATCCAATCAAGGCATTAATAAGATGAAATTTTATTACTAACGATCGAGTAAATTGGCCACATCCAAACGGAAGAAAATAAAAACTCTTATTACGCATCAACCGAATTTTATGTAAAAATAAGTTGATTAAAATCTTAGATTAAATCAAGGTTTTGATGTGCCTAATGTCAACAACAAAACAAGAAGCAAGAGCTAGCGATTTATCAACGATTCCTTCAATTTTCGGTTTTAACCAAATAAAAATTTAACAATGATATCATAGGATAACTAATAAACCATGGAACGCAAACGACATCGACCCACAACCCGAGTTACCGAACTTAGCCACTCATGCTTGCGATAGAAAAAAAATAGAAATCCTACGTCTAATCAAGCAAGTATCAAAACACACGTTAACTAAAGACAATAACTTTGAACACGAAATTAAAACACGCACCAATAAAAACTCAATTAAACACATACGTAGACAATAAAAACTGAACCTTTAACAAAATTATGAATAAAAAATAATAATTAAATTAATACGAATAAAATTTATTGCTAAAATTACTTGAGAATTCAAATACTTAATTAAAATAAAATGCAACTAAAACAGTTTTTAAAAAAAATCCAATCTTTCAATTAATAACTAAAACAATGAAAATAAACAATCTTAATAAAAAAAAAAAAAAAAAAAAAAAAAGAGAGAGAGAGAGAGAGAGAGAGAGAGAGAGAAAAAAAACAAGCAATGGAGGTCTTCGGGTGGCTGCAGAGACTGGGGGCTGCTGTGATAAAGCTGCTCGGGTTGCTGTGATGAAGGCTGGAACATGGGAGCTCCGGTTGCTACTGTGTTCGCTAGAGTTGCAGCAAGAACAGCTGCTGTGTTTGCTGGAGTTTCAGTTGGTGTCGCAGAGGAGAAGGTGAAGCTGTTGCGGTTGCTCTGTGTGGCTGGTGCGGAAGAAGATGCTGGCTGCTGCTGTGAAGGAGATGCTGCTGGTGGTCTTCACGGGGGCTGGCGGCTGTGATGGCTTCCAGTAGCAAGAGGGGGGAGCTGGTTCGTGGGCTGGAGAAGACACACGGCTGCTGTGGCTTAGAGAGGTTGCAGAGGGTAGAGCAGAGGGGCAAGAATAAAAGAAAACTGAAGTAGGAGAAGAAGAAGAGAATGAAGAAGAAGAAGAGGAAGAAGAAGAAGAAGAGGGAGAAGAAGAGGAAGATGGAGAGCAGCCCGCAGGGCTGTCTGCGAAAGAAGGGAGAAAAGAAGAATAATTTAAAAGATATTGGGGGAAGCCCTAGACCCGGTTTAGCCAACCCGACCCGACAACTTAACCCGACCCGGCTTGCTTGGCCGGGTCACATTTTTGCTCTCTGTTCACCACAATATTTGACCCTTCTAAAGCCAGTTTCTCACAAAACTCAAAACATAAAAGTTGTAGATAATCCTTTCCTTTTTCTCCAGAAATTTGAGTCACCTTAATTGGAGTTTGGACAGAAAAGTTATGCATGAAATACGAACAGGTGTCAGTTTTGGTTCCTGGGACTTTTCCTGCGACAAAAAATTACCAAAAATTCATAAATTGTGCAATGAAACTCAAGAATACTAAATTCGACACTTTGTTAAAATATTAGACATAATTGGACATTTAATTAAAAATATAAGTGGTAAAGACCGGATTAAAGTTCCCAATTACGCAGTTTTGACGCGTAATCACACTCCCCAACTAACGTTTTGCGAGTCTCTAGCAAATGACGTGAATGAATCTCAGGGCGGTGCCTACAACTTCAAACTCTAGTGATCATGAAATCACTGCACATTCTCCAAGGCACATCACTCATGCAAGTTTAATCATTTATATGTCATTTAAGTGCAGTATACTCACCTGAAGTTAATTAGTGGCACATTCAGAGTTAATGCAGTCATATAAGTCCGAGTATAAACAGGTAGACTCTCGAGGTGTGTGTATGTGTGACTCAATACACCTAGGATATCAGTGGACACCTACAGAATGGTCGCTTTGACTCGGCCTAACCGGTATACCCTCAAAAACACTCAAAAAGAAAGAAGTAGGTTCGCTCATTATATGTGAGGAGGAGTGTTACGATCAAACATCCCACATAATAAAAGGAACAACGGTAAATGTACGGAGTGGACTAGTCTGGAAAGGATCTAGCCTATCTATGAGGTGTCGGGTCCTTCACCCTAGCATCTTCTCACCTACTCGCCACATCCAACCGAGACCACCCTAAATCAACTAATTCACAAACTTGTCGTGAACACATTTGAGGCATTAACTGGTTGAAGAATCTTCGTACGTAGAGAACATGTGTTGTGTCCTTGACTTTTTGTGATATTTCTATGAAGCAGACATTAGCATTTCATTTCACGCGCATTTTTATTTCTTATCGTTTCTTCTACTCATTCTTTATTTTTCTGCCTTTTCTTGAACAATTAAGACAATCATTACACTTTGTTTGTTATCTTCATACCATCAACGGGAATTGAGTTCGAATAGTAGTCCATGAACTAAGTCTGTCTCTAGGGGTGGCTCAGCCTTCACATCTTGAGTAGGCTACAAGACCTAGGTTTCTATCTCCCCACTAGAAGTCACCTCTAGGCTAGCAAATCAAAAACAAAGACTAGTGTACAAGGAATCATCCAGAAAAAAGAGAATTGAGTTCCATGAACTCTGATTTGATATTAAAGCTCAAAAGGATGATATATAGCTCAAGGATATCTCACAAGGAGTCATAGTCGCCACGAGTGTTCTCTCAATGCTCACAGGAAACCCTAAGTGCAATAAATCACGTGAGTGTGTATTCAACCTCGTGAGATGTCATGTAAATACAAAAAATTATATAACCAAATTAACACGATTGTACTACCAATCAATTATTCATGGAGTCATAAAATCATATAAAGAGAAACTACACATAAATGACTCAAGTGTGTAGTTCTTAGGTTATATGCAGGCATGTGGAGGGTACGAGTCAATGTTAAGCATAGCATAATTCAATGTAATTCCTCACTACTCTTCCTTTCTTTCTTTCCTTCTTTTTGATTTTTGATGATTTTTTTTTTGTTTTTTTTTTAAATATAAAATCCAGTACGTATACGTGCATAGTGTCACATGCAAATGCTCACCCCCCAACTAAAATGAAACATTGTCCTCAATGTGAAAGCATAAGGGAAATAGAAAAATTGTGCACGAGAAAAGTGGGGCGTACCTGGATGAAGAAATAATGGAAAAGGAAAACTGAACTAAAGGAAATTGTACCTATCAATAAACTAAAAATAAGACATAATGAAATAAAATGAAAACAAAGGAAAGCAAAACATCATAGTGTGTCTGGAGGAGGCTCAGGAGGAATTTCGTCCGATGGGTGCAGATTTATAAATTGAACTGGTGGGTCCTCAAATTTGAGCCACCACAATGGGTCAGTTTTGTTATCTGCACAGAAGTGATCTCTAAATAAATCAATGCTCTCCACAATATCAGACAACACATTTTCAAATTGTCTTTCTCGTTTTAACAAGAAAGGATCCTTATCCAGTATAGTTTCCAGGAAATATACTTTTTTAAGAACCGGTTTTTGAGGAAAAGTTTTCGGAATAGTTACCTTTGGTTCTTCAGAAGCATCAACATTAAAATTTGTACCTGATTCCTTGAAGGTTAAACGCTCACCATTCTGCTCAACTTCTTCATCTAGTGCACCAGTCACCTTACCATAGTTGAGATTTGCTTCGGCATTGCAATCATTGACATTTGCTTCAATATAGGATGACGGTTCCATGATTGCAATCTGTACTTGAGTATCTGGCTGGGCTTGAAATTGGGATTCATCTATCTCCAAAGCATTCAATAATGTGTTCAGCCTGGTCAATTCGGTGCTTATCTCGTTGATGGCTTGAGAAGTTTTAGAATTGATCACATTTTGGCTTGCCATGAACTGTTGCACGCTAACGGTTAGCTGCTGTATGGAATCTTCCATTTCCCTTCTTTGCATTGGAGGAGGCTGATTTGCAAAGTAAGAGGGTCCCGAGTCTTGGCCAGATGCTGCATAAGGAATGTATTAACTTTGTCCCTGGGGAGATGGCTCCACTTGGTCATTCGTCCAACTGAAATTTGAATGACTTCTACAACCTGCATTGTAAGTATCAGAATAAGGTTCATAAGAAATCTCAGAAACCATATACACCGGGCTAGACTGATCAAGCAAAACTTCCTTAAGAGCAGGAATAGTTGGACATGCATCAGTCGCATGCCCTGGATCCTCACATATGTTGCATTTTTTAGAAGATGATGGTAAAACATGCATTTCATTTACCTCCTTAAGCTTAATGGAATCTAACCTTTTGGACATCAATGTAAGCCTAGCATTCAAATCATCAACTTCTTCTAATTAATACTTACCACCCCCACTAATACATTTTTGCTTTTCAGATCTATTATACACATCAGAGACAACTCAAGATTTGGCGTTTTCAGCCAAATAATCAAAATAGTCAAAAGCTTCTTCAGGCTCTTTATTGAAAAACTCACCATTACACATTGTTTCCACAAATTGCCTCATCTTTAGTTGCAACCCCTTATAGAAAAAACTGATGACCCTCCAATTCTCATACCCATGGTGAGGACATGCATTTAAAAGGTCTTTGAAACATTCCCAACACTGATAAAATGTTTCCACATCCTTTTGGCAAAAATTCATGATTTGTCTTTTCAAAGCATTAGTTATTTGCATGGGAAAAAATTTCTTTAAAAACTCAGTTTGCATTTCTTGCCAAGTCCCAATGGATCTTGGTCTTAAGGAATAAAACCAAGTTTTTGCCTTATCTTTTAAAGAAAAGGGAAACAATTTCAGTCTTATTACCTCCTTAGTGCATGTTCTATCCATGAATGTGACACAAACTTCTTCAAACTCTTTAATATGCAAATATGAGTTTTCAGATTCAATGCCACGAAAATGAGGTAATAATGGAATCATCCCAGGTTTAAAATTAAAAGCATTTGCATTCAAAGGTAGAATAATGCAGGATGGGGTACTGGTCCTAACAGGTTGCAAATATTCTCTAAGTGTCCTATTAGGGTTCTCCATATCATGAGGTTCATTCTCAGCCATGATGCTACGTGTATCAGATGGTGATTCAAGTGATTCAAGTGAAACAGGTTCACTCGATGATGAGACGGATGAGTTGGTCCTGACTAGTCTAAATGTGTTATCTCTAGTCCAACTAGTCATACAAACGCAGTATAAACGCAATAAAAGCAAACAGGTCAAAGGAGAGGAAGTAGATATCACCCAGGCTATGAAAACGTTCACAGCTCTAAAACACCTCTCTGAAATCTGAGAAACACTTTGATGACACCAATTAGTCCCCGACAACGGCGCCAAAAACTTGACTCGTTCTCAGTTGTGCTTCCAAGTGCAGAAGTGTCAAATTGTATCAAGGATGAGTCCAGGACCGTATTCCACAGGAACCACTGAGTATCAAAGTATTTATGCAAGTTTAGTGAAATCCTGTTGCTGAAAAATAGGGTTTGAAAATCTTTTTGGTCTTTTATGATTTTTAAAACAGTAAACAAAGTGAGAGAAGCTTGAGTAAACTATCAAAATGAAACTAAAATTTTATCAATTTTCCAAAAACGTAAATCTAATAACGTAACCAAAACTAAACAGATTAACTGAAACAATTTTACCAAACACTCGGGTTACGGGTTCAACGTCTGTTTGCTTCCACCGTTTACTAATTTCCTAAGCCTTACTCATTTTCTTGTTAATCCAATCAAGGCATTAATAAGATGAAATTTTATTACTAACGATCGAGTAAATTGGCCACATCCAAACGGAAGAAAATAAAAACTCTTATTACGCATCAACCGAATTTTATGTAAAAATAAGTTGATTAAAATCTTAGATTAAATCAAGGTTTTGATGTGCCTAATGTCAACAACAAAACAAGAAGCAAGAGCTAGCGATTTATCAACGATTCCTTCAATTTTCGGTTTTAACCAAATAAAAATTTAACAATGATATCATAGGATAACTAATAAACCATGGAACGCAAACGACATCGACCCACAACCCGAGTTACCGAACTTAGCGACTCATGCTTACGATAGAAAAAAAATAGAAATCCTACGTCTAATCAAGCAAGTATCAAAACACACGTTAACTAAAGACAATAACTTTGAACACGAAATTAAAACACGCACCAATAAAAACTCAATTAAACACATACGTAGACAATAAAAACTGAACCTTTAACAAAATTATGAATAAAAAATAATAATTAAATTAATACGAATAAAATTTATTGCTAATATTACTTGAGAATTCAAATACTTAATTAAAATAAAATGCAACTAAAACAGTTTTTAAAAAAAATCCAATCTTTCAATTAATAACTAAAACAATGAAAATAAACAATCTTAATAAAAAAAAAAAGAAAAAGAAAAGAAAAGAAAAGAGAGAGAGAGAGAGAGAGAGAGAGAGAGAGAGAGAGAGAGCAAAATATCCAGCCATGGAGGTCTTCGGGTGGCTGCAGAGACTGGGGGCTGCTGTGATAAAGCTGCTCGGGTTGCTGTGATGAAGGCTGGAACATGGGAGCTCCGGTTGCTACTGTGTTCGCTAGAGTTGCAGCAAGAACAGCTACTGTGTTTGCTGGAGTTTCAGTTGGTGTCGCAGAGGAGAAGGTGAAGCTGTTGCGGTTGCTCTGTGTGGCTGGTGCGGGAGAAGATGCTGGCTGCTGCTGTGAAGGAGATGCTGCTGGTGGTCTTCACGGGGGCTGGCGGCTGTGATGGCTTCCAGTAGCAAGAGGGGGGAGCTGGTTCGTGGGCTGGAGAAGACACACGGCTGCTGTGGCTTAGAGAGGTTGCAGAGGGTAGAGCAGAGGGGCAAGAATAAAAGAAAACTGAAGTAAGAGAAGAAGAAGAGAATGAAGAAGAAGAGGAAGAAGAAGAAGAAGAGGGAGAAGAAGAGGAAGATGGAGAGCAGCCCGCAGGGCTGTCTGCGAAAGAAGGGAGAAAAGAAGAATAATTTAAAAGATATTGGGGGAAGCCCTAGACCCGGTTTAGCCAACCCGACCCGACAACTTAACCCGACCCGGCTTGCTTGGCCGGGTCACATTTTTGCTCTCTGTTCACCACAATATTTGACCCTTCTAAAGCCAGTTTCTCACAAAACTCAAAACATAAAAGTTGTAGATAATCCTTTCCTTTTTCTCCAGAAATTTGAATCGCCTTAATTGGAGTTTGGACGGAAAAGTTATGCATGAAATACGAACAGGTGTCAGTTTTGGTTCCCGGGACTTTTCCTGCAACAAAAAATTACCAAAAATTCATAAATTGTGCAATGAAACTCAAGAATAATAAATTCGACACTTTGTTAAAATATTAGACATAATTGGACATTTAATTAAAAATATAAGTGGTAAAGACCGGATTAAAGTGCCTAATTACGCAGTTTTGACGCGCGTAATCATTCCACTAGTGCTTTTTCTATCGGTTTTGCAACTACCGTAGCAGCGTCAGAGTAGCATATGAGGTCAAAGGGAACATTCTTAGGGTAGAAGAGTCCTAGGTCATGGGTGCCTGTTAAGTATCTAAAGATTCTTTTGATTGCATGAATATGAGATTCTTTGGGACAAGATTGGAATCTAGCGCATAGACAAACACTGAACATTATATCGGGCCAGCTAGAAGTGAGGTAGAACAAACTACCGATCATTCCACGATAGAGTTTTTGGTTAACATTTTTCCCTTTTACATCAGCGTCAAGCTTTGTTGTGATGCTCATAGGAGTTACTTTAGACTTACCCATTTTAAGACTGAATTTCTTTAACATGTCCTTAACGTATTTTGCTTGATTTATAAAAGTTTCATGTTTCATTTGTTTAATTTGTAATCCTAGGAAGAATGTTAGTTCACCCATCACACTCATCTCAAATGTTTCCTGCATAGTTTGAGCAAAATCCTGACACAAAGTTTCATTGGTGGCACCGAAAATGATATCATCTGCATAAATCTGTATGATTAGCATATCATTCTCCTTATGTTTTAAGAAAAGAGTAGTGTCGAATTTTTCTCTTGTGAACCCATTGTCTAGGAGAAATTTACTTAAACGCTCATACTATGCTCTTGGTGCTTGCTTGAGTCTGTAAAGGGCTTTTGAGAGTTTGTATACATAATCGGGATGAGTGTGGCTCTCAAATCCTGGAGGTTGCTTGACATATACTTCTTCATTTATGTATCCATTTAAAAATGCGCTTTTTACATCCATTTGAAATAACTTAAAGTTTTTGTAGCAAGCAAAGGCAAGTAGCATGCTAATAGCTTCTAGTCTTGCCACAGAGGCATAAGTTTCATCATAGTCAATACCCTTTTGTTGGTTATACCCTTGGGCTACCAATCTAACTTTGTTTCTAACAATATTCCCATCTTCATCTTTCTTATTCCAAAACACCCATTTGGTGCCAATTATTGTAGTATTTTTGGTTTTAGGAACTAAGTGTCATACTTTGTTTCTTTCAAATTGATCTAGTTCTTCTTGCATGGCATTTATCCAGTTTTCATCATTTTCAGCTTCCTCAAAATTTTTTGGTTCTAGATGAGATATGAAAGCGATATGATTACATCCACTTCTTAGGTGAGATTGGTTCTAACTCCTTAGGATGGACTACCTATGATAAGATCAGTTAGGTGATTTTTTACAAACTTCCAAGCTCTAGGTAGTTCATGATTCTCTTCTTCTAGTTCATTAGGCTTTTGAGGAGATGATTCTAGATGATCAATGTTTGTATCTTGACAGTTTGTATCTTGATCATTATTTAACTTAAGTTGTTCAAATTCTTTTTCAATTCTAAAGGTGGTGACTTGATTATCTTCATCTATCTCAATAGGTGTTTTGGATGCATGAGGGTTTGTTTCATCAAACACAACCTGGGTTGATTCTTAAACAGTTTGAATTCTTTTGTTGAATACCTTATATGCTTTGCTATTCATGGCATATCCTATTAAAATTCCCTCATCAGATTTTGAATCAAATTTTGCCAAATGATCCCTATCATTTAATATGAAACATTTACATCCAAAAACCTTAAAGTGTGAAATGTTAGGTTTCCTACCCTTCCATATCCGTATGGGGTTTTTCCTAATTTAGATCTAATGATGACTCGGTTACTAACATAGCAAGTTGTGCTAACGGCTTCTGCCTAGAAGTATTTTGGCAAGTTATGTTCGTTGAGCATTGTCCTAGCCATTTCTTGGAGTGTTCGATTTTTTCTTTCAACTACTCCATTTTGCTGTGTAGTTTTTGGTGCGGAGAAGTTGTGTGAGTAGTCATTCTCGTTGCAAAAGTCTTCTAGTTCTTTGTTTCTAAATTCTCTCCCTTTATCACTCCTAATGTGTACAATTGACATTCCCTTTTCATTTTGGATTTTTCCACAAAAATGAATGAATGCATTACAAGTATCACTTTTGTTTGCAAGAAAAATTACCCATTAAAATCTTGAGAAGTCATCAACTATAACAAATGCATACAGCTTTCCACTAATACTAGCTATGTCATTAGGGCCAAATAAATCAAAATGGATTAACTCTAAGGGTCTTGAGGTAGATATCATTTTCTTGGTTTTGAAAGAGGTTTTAACTTGTTTTCCATATTGACATGCATCACAAATTTTGTCTTTCACATAATTGTCTTTTGGTAGGCCATTTACTAGTTCTTTGGATGAAAGTTTATGAAGTAGATCCATGCTTGCATGACCTAAACTCTTATGCTAAAACCAACAATTTTCATTAGTAACTGCTAAACATTTAACGTTACAAGTTTTGATATCATCAAACTCAATTGTGTATATGTTGGATTCACGTTTTCCTATGAGGATGGTTTTTCCATTTAAATCATTTACTAAACATTTGGTGGATTGAAAAGTAATGTTTAATCCTTTATCACACAATTGACTAACACTTAACAAGTTGTATTTGAGAGTATCTACAAGAGCAACATTTTCAATAGTCAAGGATGAATTACTTATTTTACCTTTACCGATGATTCTTCCTTTGGCATTGTCTCCAAATGTGACCAGTCCTTCCTTTTTGTAGGTGAGAGAGAGAAATTTGCTTGCATCTCCCGTCATGTGTCTTGAACATCCACTATCGAGAAACCATTTGTTTCTTATGGAGTCGGTCTTCAAGTATACCTGCACACAACATTAAGTGACTTGTTTTGGTACCCATATTTTCTTGGGTCCTATGGGGTTAGTGTTCTTAATCACCCATTTGCAATTCATGTTCTTTCCTCTATTTCCCCTGAAGGGATAAATAAACCGTACATGACCTTTTCTTTCACAATATAGGCAAACTTTATTAGCATGAGAGGGGTTTGGTTTAGGTGCAGGGTTTTTCTTTGAGGCGGAGCTCCTTTTAGCATAAGAATTTTGATTCTGAAGAAGATGCCTTATCCTAATCCTTCTTTGAAAATTTCAAACCTTTGAGCTCCAAGTAACTTATCAAAAATTTTTTTACCATTTGTAAATTTATAAATAGTATTGTTTTGATCTTCCACCTTCTTTTTCAATGTTGAGTTTTCTTGAAGAATTTCGATTATTTGACTTTTCAAGCTTCCAACTTCCTTTTGAGAAGACTCTTTGCAATTTATGTATTCCTTAGTGAGCTTTTCATTTTCAAGACTAAGAGATGCATTTTCTTCTTTCAAAGTGTCACATGAGCAGACTTGTTTTTGTTTGCATCTTGAATGATTTTCTTCTAAGAGTTTGAGTTTCTTTTTAGATGCTTTTAATTCAATATAGAGTTTTCTACAATTTTCTTCTAGTTCTTCATAAGAAGGGAGATATTCGTCATCAGAGTTTACCTCACTTTGTTCATCCGCCATAAGGCAGAAATAAGTAGCTTCTTTCTCGATTTCTTCATCGGTTGAGGTCCCATCCAGTTTATCCCATTCGGTTGCGTTCATTGCTTTGAACTTCTTTTTGTCTCCCTGTTGATTGTTGCCTTTGTTTTTGAAGAGAGGACAATCGGCCATGCGGTGCCCGATCTTTTTGCAATTGTAGCATGTTATGCTAGATTCTCCTTTCTCCTTTTGTTTGCCATTTCGTTTGTTCATCAGAAAATTCCTGAATCTTCTTGTAAGGAGGGCGACTTTATCATCATCATCATCATTTTCTTCCTCTTCTACGAGCTCTTTTTGCTTGCCGGCTTTTAGAGCAATTCCGGTAGCCTTTTTGGGTACTTCAGCTTCTGCGGCAGCATTTTTCTTCTTGATCTCATAGGTCATAAGAGACCCGATCTGTTCGTCAAGGGTGACCTTTGAGAGGTCCTTTGCTTCTTCAATTGCCGTGGACTTCGCGTGCCAAGATGCCAGTAATGGGTGAAGGAATTTCTGCACATTGTCTTCTATAGAGTACTCTCTACCGAGAGCTTTTAGTCCATTTGTGATGTGTGTGAATCGAGTAAACATGGCAGTAATTGTCTCACCTTATTCCATTTTAAACATCTCATATTCTTTTACCAACATATAAATTTTTGACCTTTTTACCTGGGTTGTACCTTTGTATGTCACCTGAAGCTTTTCCCACATTTCCTTAGCCGTGTTGCATCTGCATATTCGGTTGCACTCTTCATCATTTACAACGCAATAGAGGAAGTTCTTGGTCTTGAAGTTCAGTTGTGCTAGCTTTGCATCCGCCTCGGGAAGTTTTCCAATAGGTATGTCATCCCCTTCTTCGTTCTTGAAGGTGTAGTCTCCTTCAGTGATGACGTTCCACATTCGGTAGTCATAGGCCTGGATGAAGATTAACATTCGATCCTTCCATGCTGGGTAGTTAGCTCCACAAAATTTGGGGGGACGGTCCACGAATGGACCTTAGGCAAATATATCCGCCATATTGATCTTTTCTCCTGGGAGTTACTCCAAAATTCAACGACTGGCACTCTGATACCACTTGTTGGCTCAGTTGAGCATCTAGAGGTGGGGTGAATAAACGTTTCTCGCAGATATGCAAATTTTTTACAAATACAAAAATCTTGCCAAGAATAAGTGCATAATATCACAATATAAAAATGCAGCAAATGGTAATGAATGAGCAGTATAAAAGAGAGAGGAGAGAAGAGAAACTTAACACGACGATATTAACATCGTTCGGCACCCCGCCTACGTCCACGTATACACACAACTGCTTACAAAGAGCTTTTACAAGGTACTCACTTAGAGATACCCAACAATGGCTCACAAAGGGCCTTTCTATACAGGTAGTTGATGAGAGGTGAATACAATATTAAATGCTCCCTTTGAGCTGAGTATCACCACAATATCCTCACACTATGTCCTCTTTTCAATGGAGTAAAAACAAAAGCAAGAGCAGTAGGAAGAGGGCAAGTGAGTATAAAGGAAACCCTAGAGTAAAAGCACAATAAATGATCTTAATAAGTAAAATGAGCTTTCTTCGTGAGAAGTAAATGCAATAACCCTTATTTAAACACCAGATGGGCGAGCTGGATGCTGGAGAGCCGTTGGACATTTATTGATGCAAGACAAGGATAAAACTAGTCGTTCTGCTGCATTTAATGAACCCTGCAGCCCGACAATCGTCGACGAGATTTGTACTTCATCGATGAGCTCTTCAATGTATTCGTCGATGAAGCCCTGTGTTCGTCGACGAGTTGCTGGTTTTGAATTCAGACAAGTCTCGGTTTCTTTTCGTCGACGAGAATCCTGTGTTCGTCAATGAGCTCTTCAATATATTCGTCGACGAAGCCCTGTGTTCGTTGACGAGTCCCTTCTTACTTCTTTAGAAAAAATCCTTTTAAGTTCTAAGAAAGGTCCTTGTCTGTTTAAGGGTTTTTAGACACTTTAAGTAGTTTTACTTGTTTTTGTTGTGTGTGTGATATGCTCATTTCTTGCTCTTTATTTGAGTCACTCCATATACAACGGATTTACAAAATAATATCCCTCACTTTCACACTCAATCTTTAGAACAGTTGCATATGATGTGAGTCCATGAATGCTTTGAGTGGCTGAACTTTTAGTCATGTCACAAGTTGCTTCTGGCTTATTTGAAACTTATTTGCTTTGGTGTCATTCTGTGCAGCTGAACACGACTAGAGAAAAAGGTTAGTAGCCTTAAAGAACTGCTAATGGGTTGTTGTCATCAAAACATAGTTGGAATGAAAAACCCTTAACCACTTGGTCTAATAGTTTAAAAAAAAATAGTATAAAATTTTGGGTCATTACACCAGCTCCTGAGCAAGCTCCATTTCTTGATTAGCAGCTTGAACTACAGCCTGCTGCTCCTTCATGGTTCATTCCATTCCATCATCAGTCCACCACTTTTAGTAGTGATGTACGTTCAAGACTTCAATCTCTTAAATAAATTCATTCCTCCCTTCAATCTCATATTTCCTCCATCGATCAAAGACTTAGCCATTTAGAACATTCTCAGGCTAGTTCCTCACATTATCCAAGTGATGATGCATCAGATGAGGAATCTGAGGAAGAAAAAGATGAAGGAAATGATGATAGTGCTGATGATGATGATGCTGCAGTTGCTGTTGATGCGTGATGATCTTTTTATGCTCTTTCTGTTGTTTTTTGTTTTGTTATCTCTTTGTATATGTATTCAGCTTGTTTTTGTTTCAAATTGTATTTCAGTTTGCTTTTTGGTATGTATCTTAAGTTGCCTATGACACTATGTACACCTATGACTTTCTATTAATATCATTTTGTGTGTATGCCTTTGTGTCTACCTTGGACCTTTAATTTCTATTTTTTTATTTTTTGATTGATGTCAAAAGGGGGAGAAGGATTTAGCAAAATTGAAAAAATTGAGATATTTAGCAAAACTTGAAAACCAAATTGGCTATATGATATATGATGGCATATTGAACTAATTATGATATGAAAAACTGAAGTTAATAATATTGAATATATTGTACTTACAAAACAATGTTAAAAATATGCTTACTGTAAGGGGGAGTCTTATCAAGGTTCACTCACTTTTGCTCCTATTTGTCATCATAAAAAAGGGGGAGATTGTTGACCTAACATGGCTTACTAATCTTGTTTTGATGATAACAAATAAAAGGTCACTTAACATGTTTTGTATCAAGTGATGAAATTTTAGGAATCAAGTCATTAAGCTCAAATGAATACAAAAGTTGAATGCAAGACTCCATGGAAAAGGAATATGAAAGCTTGAAGATCATGAGAGCATGAATATCAAAAAGGACTTGCTAAAAGTTTAGAGAATTTGAAACTCAAAGATCAAATGACTCAACAAAGGACAAACATGAAGACTCCAAGCTTAAAATGTGTTTTAAAGTCTTAAGAAGAGTCTCTATGTAAGTACTTCATTCAAATGATATTTGATTGGATTTGAAGCTCATGAGGAATTTCATTGACTTAGAGACCATGTTTTGAATAAACCCCAAAAAATACTTTTCAAAAGTCTTAAATTATTTTGGGGAAAGCAAAAGAGCAAAAAGAATTTGAAAATAAATAAAAAAATCAGTTTTTGGTCTTTCCAGGCGACTGACAAGGTTTTCCCCGTTGACTGACAAATATTTAAATTGATTTTAAAACAACCCGAGAGGACCCAGTCGACTGACACGGTTTTTCTAGGCGATTGACAAATATTTGAACTATTTTGAAACAACCTGAGAGGATCCAGTAGACTGACTCGTGTTTTCCCAATCGACTCACTCGCTCTGATTTTGAAAATCTCAGTGTTTTAAATGGTTCTAGGTGACTGACTCCTATTTCCCAGTTGACTGACTCTTCGAAATTTTAAATTTTAAACATAACGGGTACTTTCCAAATTTGATTTTTTTAAATTCTAGTCGTTATGAAAACTTGGGAAACTCCAAGTCACTTGGGGAACACGAAATGCTCTTGATTAATCATCTATAAATACCTCCCCAAGGCTAAGGATTCAAACACACCAAACAATTACAGCAATCAAGCTTTCTTGCTCTCAAAACTCTTAATACTCTCAAAAGCTCTCTTGTGCAATTACTTTCTAAATTCTCTACTGAGGTTTGCTAGGAATCTCTCACACAATTCCGAGCCTATACTGAATTCTTTCAATCTAGAAAGAAAGCTCACGGTGATATACTTCTAGAGGCTTCAAACTCTTTCAATTATTATTTTGAATTGAAGTATATTTAAGTGCTTAATTGTTGTACTAATTAGCTCTTGTTGAGAGTGTCTTTGTACACCAAAACTTGTTCTTGTTTTGTAGACGGTTCAGGTTCTTGAATATTTGTTGGACCAAGCGTGGGATATCATTTGGAGAGGCGTACTCTAGCCTATTGAAGGAGAGATTGTAAGGTTGTTCGTGCCCGTAAAGGAGTGATTATAGTGGAATCCTTGGGTGGTTTAGCCAAAGGCGAGGACGTAAACGGGTATAGCTGAACGTCGTAAAAACTCTCATCTCACTCTCTTCCCTACTCTCATTTAATTTCCTGTTTATATTAATTGTGTGGTTGGATTTTAATTTTTTTATCATATACACTACGTGGATTGGAAATTAAATAAACCAAGGGTTAATTTGATTTTAAGATTGCGGAAACGGAAAGAGAGTACGTTGGTTGATCAATACAAATTGTGGAAACCTTAAAGGGAGTGCATTGATTGGTTAACACCCAAGAATGATTAACTGAAAGTTTATTTAAAGTCTGAGTTTTTGGAAGAAATTTGGAAGTTTGAATTGTGGTTTATATTGAGAAAACAGGTACACAAATACAAGGTTTCTTATCAGCAAACAAATATTCTCAAACTCTACTTTGGTTTGCTAAAGAAAATTGACAACATTATTGAATTGTTTCTCAATTGTGGATTGTGTTAAGTTTGTGTTGATTGGATTGTGTTGAGGTGCTGAACAAGATATTCAACTTAGTATATTCATTTATAAAGGTTTTAACAAAGTTAATTTTTCACTGAACTTAAAATTGAAAACCTACTTTGCTTGTGTGGTGGCTAAATTTAAAATAAGTTAACGAATCAATCAAAGAAATTTTAAAATTCCAATTCACCCCCCCCCCCCCTTTCTTAGGAATACACCTTCCTTCTCAATCTTTTCTTTCTGGGCTGGAATAGTTAATATTCCTTGTTCTGTCCTTAAGGAGGTTGAAAGGAAGTTTAAATGTTTTTTGTGGAAGGGCAATGATTGGAACTCTAAGGCATGTAAAGTCAGTTCGGGCAATGGTTGTAAGCTTATTACAGAAGGAAGTTTTAGTCTGAAATCTCTTTCAAATTGGAAAATAACTACGGTTATGAAGCTTTGTTGGTTTATTTGTAACTATAAAGCTTTCTTATGGGTAATATAATATAAAATCAAGGAAAAAAAATTTTGGGAGTTGCAGATCAGGCCATATGACTTTTGCTGTTAGAAAGAAATCTTGAACTGCAAGAAAGAAATTTATAAGAAAATCAAATGGAAGGTGGGGAATGGCAGCTCCATTCAATTTCTTTTTGATAATTGACACCTTTGCAGCCCTTTGATTGATCACTACGGTTGCCAGCTGCAGTATGACCTAGGAATCCCAAGATACACTACCTTGCAACACTTTATCTCTAGGTCCCCATGGAACTAGCCAAGGATTTCTGAGGGCTACTCCACAGACTTGATTCAAAAGGTAAGATTTTACCCTCTAAGTAGTACTTCAGATAAACTAGGATGGGAAGAGAGTTTGAATGATGAGTTCAGTTTCAAATCAGCTTGGGAAGCCATAAGACAAAGGGGGTAGATAGTGAGATGGAGCAAATTAATCTAGTTTAAACAAGCTTAATCGAGATATTTTTTTATCTGTTGGTTGGCATCTTCGAATAGGCTACGACCAGGACAAAATCCTTTCTTGGGGCAACATAACTAACGTAAAATGTGTTCTATGTAAGAACCACAAGGAGACTAGAGATAATCTATTCTTCTAATGTTCAATAAAACGGACTATTGTAGAAAATTCTTTGAAGGGCATCACCTCAAATACCAGGAGCTATATTTGGAAGGATGTTCTAAACTGGATTGAAGGGATGTGTGGCGATATGAGACTAAAGGTTAATACAATATGGGCAGCCACGGTATATTTTGTATGGAAACTCAAGAATGAGGTAATCTTTAGAAGTAATGAGGGTTTAGATAATTTAATTAACAAGACCACTGTAGAGATTAGAATAATATTTTAGTTTAAAGAACCAACTTAACGTTTCAAGATACTGAAAAAAAAAATGATAATACAATGAAAATAAAAATCAATTAGATACATAGAGGATCAATCAAACAACTTGCAATCACAAAAATCATGCAAAAAAATAAATTGTAGCAACAAACCAAAAATTGAAAAACTTCATTAAATGAATGACATTTGGTTTTTCTTGATGGAAGGAACATGTGAAGGGGATGAGCGGATTTGTATTTGTAGGGTTGATTAGGCTGACTTTGAAGGTGGAGGATTTGGAAAAAGATTTTGCAAGAAAATATGAATGGTTTAGATATTTTGATGTGAGATAAAAGATCTGAAAAGAAAGAGGGGATTTGAAGAAGATTTTACAAGAGAATTTGGAAGGTAGGATTGGAGGAAAGAGTTTGCAAGAAAATTTAGTGTATGTGCAAAATTTAAGATATTTACTTATTTTTAAAAAATACAATTAACTAATAAGCAACCAATAGAATTGAGAGTGTAAAATTACAATCAATAAATGTTAGGGTTTAGGGTTTAAATTATTATTACTTTTTAAAATCATTAATTAATTATAATCGGCCAATAATATTTGATATGCCCTAAATATATCAGCTTAATAAAAGAAGTTAAAACCCAACAATCACTACCCAAGTCAAATCCTCTGACAGAAACAATTAGCTCTAATCCAATAATGAAGGGAGAGATCCACGATGGCGCCTTAAACGCTTAGAGTGATCCACGCTAGCACTTTAAACCTCTGGAGCGATCCACACCCCCTCGTCATAAGGACGGATCATTCCAAGGGTCAAACTTCACCACTATAAAAAAGGGTGATGCAAGCAAGCCAAGGTAACTCACTCTTAACTCAATCTTATTATTGCATTCGACTTCTTGGAAGCATTCCCCTTACTTAAGCATTGGAGTGACCCCTCGGAGTACACCCCGAGTCCTCCAAATCTACTTTGTTTTCATCATTTTCAGGTCATCGGAAGTCGGAGAGTAATGTCACAAGTCATCACCATTTTATCCCGCAACAATATTAACCTAGATCAAATTGCAACGACTAAATATTTATTTTAAATTTTTTTAAATTCTAAAAAAACTAAGAATTTAGAACAAAGAATATGTTAAAGAATTTTAGGTGGGAATGCATAGAAATAAGAAAATAATAATTTTAAAATTAATCATTATTTTTTAGAAATATAAATTAATTATAATTTACCAATAGAATTAAAAATAAAACAAAATTGCAACCAATGAATGATTAGTTTATAATTTTTAAAATTCAAAAAATCTAAGAATTTATGATTGACTTTTTGGAAGTTCCTTACGCTTCCATCGTATTTTATTGTATATATTTATAGATTAAACTTAATGAATGAGAAGTTTTAATTTATAAGATCCAACACATCTAACATTTTATTTTGGTGTACTTTTATTTGTACTTTTTCTTTTATTTTACATACTATTTTATGGACTAATTGATCGTTTGGAAGTTAAGGTTTGATAAATTTAAAATTGAATATCATAATTTATGCATAAAAGTTTTTGAAGTTTTGTAAATGTGAAATGTCTTAGACAAATGGCAAATGCTTAAGAATTTCGGTAGTTCGTACTTAAGCTTCAAATTTATTCACAAAGTTAAAAATTTTATGCTTTTTAAATAATCAAATTATTTAAAGGTCATTTTATTAATTTTTATGTTACTATTATTAAACCATGTGTAACATGAGAATGAGACATACCATGCCAATTGTTAATACTCAACAAATTTTTTTTTCCTACATATCTAAATTTTCTTACAAATTGGTATGATTTTATATTTATTTTAAGGGTATGCAACATAAAGTTGTCAAATGAGGTGAGTCACTTCAATAAATTTTTTGAATTTATTTCATTGTTTGTTTATTTGTTTACTTATTATTGTATTTCAAATGCATTACATACATACATACATACATACATATAACTATATATATACATATATATATACATATATATATATTTATATATTTATATATAGTTTTGAAGCTTAATTTGTTAATATAAAATTTATATTTTATAATTGTATTATCATAACTACTAATTTTGTATGAATCTTGAAATGAAAGTTGTTGTGATAATTCAAAATAAAAATATGAATTTTGAAATTTGAAAGTTTAAGAATTCAAGAGCAAAAACGAACCCGAGAAGGTTTGAATACCTGATCTCGTGAGAGGCACTCCTGCAACCCACACTACCACCTGAACCACACCCTAGGGATTGATTTTGATTAATATTTTTTTTTTGGATTACGAACCGGGTGTTCACGTGTCCGTTTTACAGTTCACGTGACTAATCATGCGCCCCTTAAAGTTGACCCCACAACTCCAAAAGGAGGATAAATTCAAGAGTTTAGGAGTGGAAACGAATTCGGAAGGGTTTGAACACCTGACCTCGTAAGAGGCACTCTCGCAGCCCGCACTATCACCTAAACCACACCCTCAGGGTAATTTTGATTAATATTGACACTATGTTCGGTTGTTGACTAGTTTGGTGCCAACACTTAGCTACTATTTTGAAAACC